>NC_057813.1:642589155-642610975 GCF_018294505.1 Triticum aestivum
ACCATGTCTTATGGACACATTTGTCTGAAATGTGAGGGGGAGTTACAGTTCTACCCTTGCCTATAGGCTTCTCGGCTTTGGTCTGTGTACTGAGGGTCGGGGATAGTAGAGTAACTTTGCTTCTCCCCAAATAGTGGGCGGGAGCGATTTCAGGCAAGGAGGGCATGTTTTGTACTATAGTGGGCGCGAGCGAATTCGGGCGAGGAGAGCGTGCTTTGAAATAGTGGGCGCGAGCTATTTTGGGCGAGGAGAGCATGTTTTGCCGACCATGGTTTATGAATTATTCGGCACATGTCATTTTGGCCGAGGAGAAGGTGTGCTTGGATGAAGTTACGAACCTACCCTCGATGTACAATGGGCCAATTGATGCATGTCCCACATAGGACGGTAATTTCGCGTCTCCCATTTATTTGCTCGGGCGAATTCCACCGAGCATAGAGGATGTTTAACGGTTCGTTCAAATTTTGGGAGAACGAGCATCCATGTCTACCTTACCAAGTCGATTCGAATCAAATTTTGAAATATTAGCTTGCCACTTCTTTTTTAGATGGAGAGATGATGCTCGGGACTAATGTGTTTTTACATCCTCGTTGCTAGCGATTTACTATATGACAAATAGTTGACCCACTCAAAAACCCGAATCAAACCCAAAATGAAATATCTCGATTCAATGAACTAGCTTGTTCAGTAGGTCAAAATAGTGAACTAAATCCAAAATTGAACACCTCCAATCGAGTAGCATGTTGTACAGTATTCTAGTACTCCATGAACATGTTGAAAGTCAAATTAATGAACTTGTTTGATATACGCATATATCCGTTCATGTGTGGACTGCATACAACATGGTCTCCAATTTAAATATTTGAATGCAAGTTTATATCAGTCTTTGATGCATAAAACGCGACCTCCCCCTCTCCCGGACTCCTGTTCTCTCTCTCTCTCTCTCTCACTCTCTCGCCGACAATCTTCAATTCTGTCGCACGCATCCGACACAAAAACCTTGTTGGTCCCTCTCCCTTTCTCTCTCTCTCTCTCTCTCTCTGTGTGTGTGTGTGTGTGTGTGTGTGTAGGTGGGGGGTCTTTCTAGTCCGCATTCATATATACACCATCTATAGGTCTCTCTCGCACACTATGTATGATACTCTAGCTAGTCCAAGCTAGATATCTTGGGTGCACTCATCGTACGCACACAAATTCCTTCTCTTTGCCCGTAACTCTCTCACGCACCACTATGTCGTCTCGGAGCTCTTCCCCCCCTCTCTCAAACTCTCCATCCACCTGGGTCACACATACACATGCATATCTCACTCGCACTCGATAGGCCCATCTAAAAATCTCTCTCTCTCCATCATTCTCTCTCCATCTCACCCACACACACACACACAATCTCATGCCCAGCTAGCCAAGTATGATGGTCTCTCACTCAATTGTAGGCACACGCAGTCCCCCATATATGTATATGACTAGCTAATCTTAGTCTCCATCACAAACATGTGCATCGTCTATCTCAATTTCTCTCGGGGCATCTTTCTATCGTGCACGCACTCCCTCGATCTCCCACCCATATAGTCCCCTCACGATCTCGAGGGGATCCCTCTATCACAAACACACCCCTCTCCCTCCCCATGCGTCCATGCCATCCATGTGCCCCTCTCGACCTTTTTTCCTTGTTGGCCAGACCTCTATTGGACATGTGCTACAGGGGTGTCTCTCTCTGTTGCAAACAATCACACACTAGCTATCTTCGTGTATCTCCTCGCCTCGCTTTTCCATCTCGGAGATGCATGCGTGATATGTTCGCATAAGAAACAAAAAAACACACACTCTCTCTAATTTATCGTTTGTTGTCACTTTCTCTTTCACACACATACTCTTTTTGCACACTTACTCATTCTCCTTCACCCGCACTTGATCTGTCTCGACTGAGGCACTCACCTCCGTCCATAGCACATAGATTTATTGAAAAGTCAAACATCACAAAGTTTGACCATGTACGTGGAGAAAAAGAATTACATCTAGTACGGTAAACATATACCATTAGATTCACCATGAGATGTAGTTTTGTATGATGTATCTTTGGTATTGTAGATATAAATAACATTTGCGTAAATCTGATCAAAGTTTCCAAAGTTTGACTTCTAAAAAATTCACATGCACTGCATTATCGAGCGGATGGAATATCTCTTTCCCCCTCTCAGCTATCTGACGCACCACTCAGCCTTATCGGGGCTCCTCAATCTCTCTCAAACTTTATTGGTCAGTTTGGTTCGTGACCTGACCCTCATGCCTTGATGGTCGGTACTGCCTGGTGTGGACGTGAGATGTAAAATATTTCTGCCTGGCCAGGCTTGTGTGGTGCTGAAGCGTTTGGTTCATGCTTGGGCCAGGCAAATCATCAACGTCCCATCAATCAATCCATGCATCAATTATTTAATGCTAATATCCATCCATGTTGCTGTCGCCGCACGACCAGGCACGGCCAGGCGTTCGAAATCGGTCGATTGGGCCAGGCTACTTGCAGTGTCTGGAGTTCAGCCAGGCTAATTAAAGTGCAAGGGAACCCAACCCAGGCAGGCTTTCTTTTTCACAGGGTAGCAACCAAACAAGCGTGCATGAAATCCAGCCACAACCCCAGGCCACGCAAAAGATGCTCACGATGCAAGACAAACGAGCCTTATATCTCCCTGGTTCACACATACACATGTCTCGCTCGCGCTATACATATAGACCCATCCAACACTCTCCGCCCTTGTTCTCTCTCCATGTGACACACACCCCCCTAAGTATCATAATCCCTCACTCCATCATAGGCTCTGTTTGGATCCATGGGTTAGAGTTAGTTTGGGTTAGATTGGAGTCAACTAACACACAATGATCCAAACAGGAGGGTTAGTTTAGGTTAGATGCATCTAACCCATCGAAAAAAACTAACCCATCCAAGAGGTGCTTATTTGGGTTAGTTCTTCTCGGGACCACTAATAAACACTTGTTTCTCTCGCTCTCCCTGCAGCAGATCCCTCCCCACTTCCTCAAAGCTTCTCGTCCTCTCCCTCCCTCTCGCACCGCCCGTGAAGGTGCCTCACCGTATCCGCGCTCCATCTAACCCTGCCATCCAAACACCTCTTTACTTAGAGTTAGTTCAGGGTTAGAATCTAACTCTAACCTCTAACTGAGTTAGAGTATCCAAACAGGGCCATAGGCGCAAGCACCCCCCCACCCTCCTAAGTATGATTATCTCTTACTAGCCATCGGGACCACACATATTGTCTCCTTCCATCCATACGTCTATCTCGATATCTCTCGGGGCATCTTCTATCGCGCACACACCTTGTCACTCGATCTCCCACCCTTGTAGTCCCATCAAGATCTCCAGGGGATCTGTCTATGACAAACATACACTCTCTCCTCCCCATGTCTGCATTTTCTCCGTACATCTCTCTCTACCTCTCTCCCTTGTTTGTCAGACCCCTCTTGGCCACGTTCTAGGGGTCTTCCTCTCTCGGTTCCAAACAACCACACAGTATCTCCTCACCTTGCCTCCGTTGTCGAAGATGCATGTGCGATATGTTTGCATAAGACACGCATGCTTTTTCTCCACTTTTATCGTGTGTTGTCCATGTCTCTTTCACACACGCACCCACACTTTTTTCACTCTCTCTCTCTCACTCTCTCTCTCTCTCTCTCTCTCTCTCTCGTCAGGGACTCTGTCACGTCCATAAGCATATGGATGTTTTGAAAAGTCAAACCTCTGAAAAGTTTGACTAGGTATATGTGGAGAAAAACATTTACATCTGGAACAATCATTAGATTCATCACAACATGTAATTACTTCATACTATCATTTATCTTTGGTATTGCCGATATAAGTAATTTCTTTATAAACTTGGTCAAAGTTTCAAAAGTTTGACTTTAAAAAAAATGTTGTAACTACATTATCGAATGGAAGGAGTAGCTCTTTCTCTCTCTCTCTCTCTGCTATCTCTCACGGGCCTCCCCTCTCACTCGAACTCTCTATACCGATGGATTATACGCTCACTGTGTCAGCGTATAGCTCTGTATATCGTTTAGTTGACCGGTCAACCAATCCACATGCTGTGTTGTCAGCTCGTGTTCTGTATCTTGGTGTGCTGGCCCATGTGGCAGTGGGTGAAAATAAGTAAACTAGAGGCCCATCTGACACGCGGTGAAGGAAACAAAGTTGAGACCACTCGGGGTAGCACCCCGCACGCTAGTAAATTGAGGGCGCATTGAGGACAAACTTCTTGTGCGCGAAGGACGCACTCGCGCACAATTCACCACTGCGCGGCGGCATGCACAGAAGGACGCACTCGCGCACACCCACCACACAACACACACCAGCACATCGGTTGAGATGGACGGCGAGGAAGCCAACAAGCGGAGGCTGCTCAAGCCAAAACCGCATCCGGCGATCCTGGACTTCATCAGCAGCCTCCCCGGCGACATGCTACTTGTCATCATCGGCCTCCTCCCCACCAAATCTGCAGTGCAGACCGCCTTGCTCTCCCGGAGGTGGCGCCCCCTCTGGCGCTGCGTCCCCCTGAACCTCACCGCCGGCAGCTGCCTCTGCGACAGGGATTGCAAACGCATGGCCGCACTCTCCAAGATCCTTTCATCGCACCCTGGGCCAACTAGACGCCTTGACATCCGCATGTTCAGTACCAACTGCAAGGTCCAACCCAAGTTCGACGAGTGGTTCTTATCCCCCGCCCTAGATCAGCTCGAGGAGCTCAACTTTGAAGCTGGACAATGTCGCTCTCTACCGCCGTCCGCGCTCCGCCTCACGCCAACGCTGTGCCACGCCAGCTTCAACTCCTGCTATCTTCCCTAGATTAATGCCGTGCCCGCCCTTCTTCTCCCTAACTCAAGCAGCTCGACCTCTTCGACATTGTCATCTCGAAGAAGGCTATGGAGCACCTGCTCCGTAGCTGTACTGCGCTCGAGTACCTTCGTCTTGAGCTGATCCACGGGTTCATTAGCCTCCACATCGCCTCGACGAATCTCTGATAGATTTATGTGTCTTGCTGGCCCCGCAACAAGACATCAATTGGGAAGAGATCACTCCAGCTGTTCCACGTTATGGTCATTGAGAATGCGCCTTTCCTTGAGAGATTGCTTGTATCGGATCTAGAAGGTCCAACAAAAATCAGGGTCATTGACGCGCCGAAATTGACAGGTTGGTGTACTCGTCTGTCAAATTCTCCAAACTCTTTATTGGATCCGTAATCGTTCAGGTACAACACTCATCTTCTTCTTCGTCTTCTTTAAATTTCTTCTTGATGTATTTACGACCGTCTTCTAGAAAATGATTCCCACAAGCTTGACCCAGTCCATGCGCATAGTGAAGATCTTAGCACTAAAATCTATCGGCCCCAATCTGGATCAAGTTGTTGGATTCCTTACATGCTTTCCATGCACGGAGAAGCTACTCATCGAGGTGAAACTTCTTTCCTATTAGTAAACGGTAATCACAACGTAGCTCAACTTTTTCGTAATTTTCCCAAATTACGATGACAAGTGTAGTGTTCAAAACTACATCTACGCACTGCACCGAAAGAAATGTTTTTAGTATTTTTTCTCACGTGATCACCTGCATCATTTTTATGCTGTACTACTATAGTAGCCTAGGCTAGTCATAGTGGAAAGTAACTTAGACTACTCCAGTAACTCTATGGTTACCCTAAGGGCAAGTACTACCTCCATCCTGGTTTACTCTTCCAATTTTGTAGTAACAAAATTTGACCATAGATTTAACTGACAAAATGTTAATTCATGTCACTAAGAACTATATCGTTGGATTCGTATTTGAACATAATTTCAAACGGTGTAATTTTTAGTGACATGCATTGGCATTTTCTTAGGTAAATCTATGGTCAAAATTTTATACTAAATACGAGGTAGTATTCCCTCCGTCCCAAAATTCTTGTCTTACATTTGTTTAGATACGGATGTATGTAACACTAAAATGTAACTAGATACATCCGTATTTAGACAAATTTAAGACAAGAATTTTGGGACGGAGGGAGTACAAAAGTGGGTTATGTAGGCCAAAACATGTGCCAAATTCACTTGTGATGCATTTGGCATCGATGCCCCTCCATTGCTCACTTGGTGCCCCAATCTGGAGCACCTACTTTGCTCCGGTGCCAAATTAACTCATGCAATGAAAAAACACTGCATGGGAGAGAGAGAGGACTGAGGCAATAAAAAACACTTGTTTGGGAGAGTGAGAGGCTGGTGTAGTTGGTTTGATTGATTTGTTTATACATGTGGGTCTGTGTGCACAGCGGTGCCAACTCTCTCACATCGCGATAGCGGTGCCAAGATCTTTTGATTTGACATCGATGCGTATTATGTGGCATACTTTTGCGAAATATGGCATCGGCCACATAGTGGAAGGCAACAAATGCCCAAGCTCTTCACGTGCTCCTAGTTAAATGAGAGGAAACAGAAACAGAGAGAGTGAGAGGGATAGAGAGAGAGAGAGTGAAAAAATATCACTAGCCAGCCAACCCTATCGTATGAGCGAATGATATTGGTACCTCTTGATGACACGGCAATCTTATGCAGCTAGCTGCTCTAATATGTTCTCTTCTTTTGCAGATAAAAAAAGACCCGAAAGTGAAAAATGTGCTGCACTATAACAATCTCATCGAATGCCTTGATCTCCATCTTACAGAAATTGATTTGATCGACTACCGAGGCAGCACATCTGAGATTAAATTGGCCAGGTTCTTTGTTCTGGAGGCAAGTGTGCTCAAGGTAATGAGGTTTGGCGTTCTCTGGCGCAACAATGAATGGCGTGCTGATCACCGCATGCATCTAAGCCTAAATGACAAAGTCTCCGCAGAAGGTGAATTTGTTTTTGAAACATCAAGTGGCTAGAGACTCGAAAACTTATTTGCCCATTAGTGACTTGTCAGGGCAGTGGATTTTAGTTTGTACGATAACGCTGCATCCACCTAAAGTAACGAAAGTTCTTACGTGAACTTCCTAGTAATTCCCTCTTCCTAGGTGCAGCATTACTCCTAACATTTGTAATATCAGTTTGAAACTTGTAATATTGTGGTGTCCTATTCCTGCATTTTCAAAATCCTGCGAATCAAACAGGTCCTGAGTTGGTGATGATGTTGTGCCTCCCATCTTTCACCAGTAGCCGTCGGATCTAGATCTGACACATACAAACCAAGCTTCTCCATTTTTGCAAAAAGATGTTCCCTATTTACAAACAACTCCTTGTCTCTCACAATTAGCCTTATCTCCTCCCCACCACATCTAGAAGGCCGTGGAAAAATCTGGCGCGATGGCCGCTGTCGGAGTAGTCCACCCCCAATCTTCATGTTCCGTGCAATGCACGAGCATCTACGCACGGGAAATTATGTCGAACAGGGCTAGTTGTAAGCAGGCTAGCTCTACAGCCATGATGATAGTGACTGCAGATGGTGAGGCTGACTATGGTATGCTGAACACGGCGCCTATACTCAGGTGTCATTTCCGGCGCAGGGTCTTGTCACTTCACTGTGAGGAGCAGCACATAATAATTTGACCAACGGGTAGTACAGTGCTAGTACTCCTAGGAGTACTACATTGGTAGTACTACTACTAGTACTAGTAGCACCACCGTCTGGATTTAGGAGTACTACCACGTCCATCTGGATTTTAGTATTTGACTAGCAATATCTAGTAATGCATGTCACAAAAAATGTACTACTCCCTCTATAAATAAATACATGGTGTTTTATTCCTATCGACGAGAGAACTTAATGTTTTCTTTCTAACTAGAGTCTTAATAGGATTACATGCAATGAACTAAACATTGCATGTCATGTTTGGCAGTCTCAAGTCATTGAAAGCATGCACGGCCCACATCTCTCATTGGTTGATATGTCACGAAATAAGAAACAAGGAGGGAGTTAATGCACCGTGCCTAAGTGTTTTGGGATTATTTGGTTTTCGTAATGTGACTTTACACAACATTTTTGTTTACATGCATTAACATTTTATTAGTTAAATCAAAGGTCAAAACTTGGCGCAAAATGCAAAGGGGACCAATAAACCAGTAAACATCAAACTTCTCTCGTTTGGCCCCAACTAGAGGTCCGGTGAGATGACTATACTGCACCGGCACGGAGGGGGGCGCAGCTTCATTGACTTACGGCAACTGCCTTTGGGTGAATGACACATGGGCCCAGGGGGTGGCTGGCCCACCTATCATACAGCCAAAGGCAGGTGCAGTACAGGGCCGAGGAGTAGTACGAAATTCTACGCACCTATGCACACTAACCAAGGGCAAGAGTGATCACTCGAATCGCAAGATCAGTTGACTAGTAGAAGCTAAGCTAGACCCATGGAGGCGATGAGCGCGAGCATCAGCCGGCTGTGCCAGAAGGTCCATGACGCCGGCCTGCGGCTCGGCAATGAGGAACGTCTCCAGGTAGTATTGCTTGAGGCCGGCAGGGCGAGGGGCCGCTTGGATGACAGCTTCGTCTCCTTGTTCGACGAGGTCCTTGTCGGTTTCCTCGACAAGTTCACCATCGTCAAGAAGCTCGCGGACGACTTTGATGTAAGCCTTCAGCCGACGCACCCAGGCTCTGCGATGCCCGCCACCCTCAACGACCACTATGGTGACAACCTCTTCGACGCACTGGTGGCCCTGCGACTGCCCGTCGTCGCGCCGGAGAATGTCCACCTTGAGGTCGCGCTCGCCGTGCAGCGCCTGGCGTAGCAAGACACCATGGACATAATCACCCACGTCTATGTGCATGCAAGAGGAGGACGATAGGACGCTGGCCTTCTTGGACCGTATCGCAACCTTGGACGCACTGTTCAGAAGCACGTTGAGCTCGCTGCCAACACCGCTGCTCCTCACGCGTCGGTTGGTGACCCGGCGCACTAGGGCGTGAGGATGTCATTGATGGATCCGTATGTATTTTTATCTTTCCGTCAAATCCATGTAGTAGTATATGATACTACAGTAATTATCTTACCTTTCACATCAACTTCATAATTTTCGTACGTACTCCATGCATGAACGGCGCCAGAACCAAACTTCTCATTACTCTAGGAAAAATCGTTATTTTCTATCTATCGATCGCGCCATGGAGCAGAACCAAATTTTACAAGTTACGAGTTCAAAAGGAAAAGCCTGCCGTGTTCGTGTCGCACCCCCACACGATGGGTCCGGCACGCAGCTCAAGCGAGAATGCGTGCGGTGTTGCATTTTCACTTACGAGTGGGACCGTAGTTGAGCAAACCGACTATCGGCAAACCCCCACCCCGCCCACCGCGCGATGGCTGAGAAAACAGGAGGGAGAAGAGATGGTTGTAGCACGGACTCCAAGAAAATTGGTGTCGGATGGGACTCGTGTGGGTGGCGTGTGCCGTAGTGCTAGACGTGAATGCTAGTTATGGCCCATGCCACCCCACTATATCGAGCCTATATCGAGGTACAATATGTAGAACAAATTTCCTGCAGTCCGTGCTCAGCACTCCTTTATCTCTCTTCTCAACCAGCCAGCGGACGCGCGGAGCCCATCGTCTGTTTGCTCACATGCTTTCCCACATGTCAGTGAAAACGCAAGCGGACCCACTGAACCTGCACATCTTTCACCTCGACATGCTGGTGATGAAAAACAAATCCAAGAAAGATCTTCGGTGGCCGCTTTTGGAGTTACTCAAGAGTAGTAAGATTCTATTTACAGTTTAACCCAAGATGCACTTCTCGAGGCTTCAACTACCATTCTATTTTCTTTCATGACACGACCTGGATGCTGGATGTCCCACGTTCGGCAAAAGGAGGTAGAACCCGACCAAATCTTCGGTTGTGCTCTCGGATTAGACTAGTTGTGCTAACTTAAAAATTTTATTCTGTACTCCCTCCGTTCCAAAATACTTGACTTCCATTTGTCCAAAAATGGATGTACCTATATACTAAAACATGTCTAGATACATATATATTTTGACAAATAGAAGGCATGTATTGTGCAACAGATGGAGTAGAATGGATGCAAGTTTTTGTATTGGGAAGAAGAGTACATCCATATATTGATAGAGCGCTATTTAGTAGATGTTCTAATACTTTTAGCTAGCATAGCGGCTATAGATGAGATTAGTGCACTTGTTGATACTCCTACTTGGTATGCGCGTTGCTGCTTAGACACAGAGAAAAACGGACCGGAGGGAGTACTAGAATAGAGGCTAGACATGAGACTAGATGCGAGGAAGCAACATCTACTTCTTTACACTCGAAGAAGAAAGAAGCACGCAAGATCGAGCCTCCACAGATCAACAATGAATGCATCGAGAAGGCACTACTCCAACTTACAGGAGTAGTAAAATGTATTCTTGTGGTTCTTGTTTTCTTTGGTCTTGCTTTTCTAGTCAAAATTATCGTTGGAATTCGTGCAAAACGGAGGTCCTTTTGGGGTCATGCATTGCAGTTGGCCTTACAAGTGGGACCGCAGTTAAGGAAACCCACTGTCGGCAAACCCCCACCTCGCCCGCCGCACGATGGCTGAGTTAGAGAAATGATGAGGTTGACGAGATTGCTCTAGCGGGGACTCCAAGAAATATGATGTCAGATGGAAGTCGTGCTGGTGGCGTGTGCCGTACTCCTGGACGTGAATGCTTGTTCTGGCCCATGCCACCCTACTACTCCTACTAATTAGTACTATATAGTACTACTAGTATCGAGGATTCGAGTTGCAGGTTACGTAGTACAGTATGGCTACAGTAAAAACACCCGCACGATGCGCAAAGCATCTGAAGCTAGTACAAATAGTGTACTACTATTGTTGATTGGCCCCATCCGATAACCTATTGCAATGCACGTACAATTATGTATTCAGAAAATATTTTTTTGCCTCATCGCACCACTCACTCACAGAAGCAACTCGAAAGCCATTCATAAATTTAGTAAGTTTATCACAGGCATATCATTTTATTACATACAACAGGTCATCGACCCACATCGACAATGAGGATACATTATAAATACTAAAGTTTTCACCACACAACAAATAAGAAGCAATGAAATGAACTTCAACTCAACCATTCCTCGGTGTTGGAAACGCTTGCTTTGAACCACAAGTGATTCTCTGGGAGGGGCCATCCATTGTTGATCTGGAGACCAACGCAGGACTGATCATCCAGGCTGAAGCGGCCTACTATATCAGTACCAGGGTAGGGAACCACCCAAATGTCCAAGGTATAGACACATTTGCTTCTCATAAATGGTAGTAACGTTGTGTCAACAGAAGTTGCATCGCCTTTCATCATCATTGGATAGTTTTGTCCAAGGAAGAGCGAGTTTTCTCCAAGACTATCGATTATCTACCAGGGAGAAGGAGTTGCCATGGGAGACTACCATGGGAGACTACACCTGCTTCCTTAGTAGTAACATCATCAGTGGGCTGTATACACACGAGAAGAGGTGATCCATCGGAATTAGTTGCCAGGCGCTAAATAGTATATGGGCGCTGCTCGTCCTCATGCTCGTGATCATCACCATCATCATCTCCCCCTTGGTTATAAAAATCTTCAAGTATAGGTGGTGGAATATTCACAGGACCTTGGAAACACAATAAGAAGGTTAATTAGTAAGTCTGGCCATAGTGGGGGTAACATAAGTAGTATCATGCACTTGGGACTCGCAAACATGCTTATGTGGCAGGCAATTAAGGAAGAGAGAGATGGTTATAGTAACATAGGTAGATATCGTAACATAATAAATGTGATGCTACTATGTGTCATGCATGGCAATAAATGAGACCACCTATGATACTAATCTAAGATACTATGCACTATAGAGGTAGTAACATACACTAGTAACATATGCATGTTACTAGTCTAAGTTACTCCTCACTATGACCAGCCTTGCTAACCCGCATGCATGTGGATGAAAAAATTATAATTATGGTGGAAGACAAACGTACCGAAACAACGAGGATGCCATGCAAAAACAGTGCCACGAGTGGTGGAAGCAAACACAAGGCCCTCGTATTGAATTGCATCACAGTACTCATCCATGTACAGAAACTGATTTTTGAGCAATATCCATCCAGTCAAACCACTGACGACGGCAACAAGCTTGTTGAAGATAGCAACAACTTCATAGTTGTTGTAATTCCAAGAGCAGTTGGGGACTCGAGAGATTGCTATCTTCTGTAGAAGACAGTCACCATGATTGTATTTGAACGTGCGTACAATATCGATGTGCTCAACCTCTGGGCAGTCTGCTGAGATTTTTGGAAGTGGAACACGGTCACGAGTGTACACATTCACAAGTTCCCACTCGCAGTTGGACCCAATGTAAACAACCCAATCTCCATTTGCGCCTGCCCAAGCCTTGCCCTCAAGCGATGGCATCTTAACATCATATGTATCATTATCAAGCGGCATCAACTTGCACAGGGCGAGGCCTCCGTCGTGACGGCGCCACTCATCAGGGTCACGGCAAAGAAGATAGGGGAGATCAAACCGCTCCTTGACTCTTGGGTTCCTTGTAATGATGTTATTAGTTGAGTCGAGAATGGGCTTGAACGAACCTGCCATGCTAGCCGAGGTGATGACATCGCACCGATCAATGAGTTCCTCCACCACGTCATCTTTCAGATCGGGGCAAGAATAACGGGGTCGTTTCTGTCCTGTTCCCTCCATGGAGAAGACGATCGAACAATGGCAGAAGAAAGGGTGAAGGGCTGAAGGAAAATGGAGGAGGGAGAGGAAGAGCATGCGACAGCAGTTCCCAATCGAGAGGGAAAGGCGAAGAGTCGGTGGACGGTTGCCAGTTTTCCACGGTTCACGAAGGGGCGTCCCGGCCTACACGTCGGTTCGGAAATACTCCTACTACTCGCCGTCGTCTCACTGATATGTGGAACGGGACCACATGTCAACGAGACATGGTGTGTAATTTCTCGTGCAAAATGCTATCTGGTCGTGTTGGCCCGAGGTGCCGCATTAGTTATCGGCCTTTATTTTTTTAATGGCGCGTCGTTCAGTTTTGAAGCACGACTAACTGGTACTATACGCAGAGAAAATATAAACTACTCTACCACTACTCCACCTCCAGTACTAGTAGTATAAAGAAGATATATAGGCTGGAGCTTCAGCGCTTTCTTGCCAAGGGCTGCCCACTTGCTTCTCACACTACCACCCTCTCTCCAGATCTAAAAAGACGGCCCCTCTCTCCCTCCTCACCGGTAGTCACAGATCCGCCGGGGAAGAAAAGGACGTGCAGCGTTGACGCACTCGTCGTCGGCGAGTGAGGTCACACACTGACGACAAGGCCGTCCTCTCAGACCTCGCGCCCGCGCGGGATCGCTGCCGTAGTGTGTGCAGGGGATGACGACCACGAGCGAAGCCACTTCCCGCCGACCCTCAGGTATGCTACCTCTTTTCAAACCATACCTTTGTTCTAATTCCCCATCTGGCACGTCGTTGCATGTGGATCTTTTTCCACTCCACCATCTTCCCAATTTGCTATCCTCTGCTCTGCTGGCCACGCAGATGAAAACCATAATTTGCACTATTAAAGGAAACCCTACTTCATGCGGACTAATGCATGTCTGGGTTGAATAAGGAAAGGAAGGGAGACTGTGCTGTCCAAGAGAGTAGGCATCAAACCCGCATCTAGGTTGAAAAGGGGAAAATCAGTAGCTAAGGAACGAGTCTCGTGTCTCTTGGTTGAAGAAGGCTAGAAAGGCATGGCAACGCAATAGAGAATGACCAAGTCGATCGGTTTGTTGTCCTCACATAGGAAAAAGGTGGCTAAAGAGAACAAAAATGGGACGTAATCCACATATGCTGCCTGGATATTTGTTGCTCTGGGCAACCATACCTCCCTCACCACTCTGCTTCCATGGAGGTACATCGTACTGGTGCGCCCACTGTCCGAATGGGCCTCCCGTGCTCTTATTGCCACTTTTTTTGCTGTTAGTATAATGCCAGCAGTCAAGTCAAGCAATTTTATAACCTTCAGATTTTTGCACTGTTAATGCTTATAGATTACATACCTCACTTTCATGAGATAAGTTAATTTTTTTGTACAGTGTCACCAAAATGCCAAGGCGCTGATGTCATTTTATTTTTGTTAAACTGCACAGACAATTATGAAGACAAGAGGAAAGAACAAGAGTGGGCACCTCCTCCTCCGGCTGTTCTCTTGATTATCAAGAGGAAAGATCAAGTTTTTATGTTTGATCGATTATCAAGATTGGGATAGCAATTTTTAAGGTCCCCCCGAGTTCGAAATGATATTTACCTTGGAGGTACATGGTTTGCAATTTTTTATACTGTCATTAGTTAATAATGCTAGTTACCTTCAGACTTCTCTATTTGGTTTAATGCTCATGCACAACTAGTATACTAATGCTGAAACTTGTTCCCTTTACATTTTGTATTGTTAATTCTTATAGAAACCTTCCAGTGCTAGAGTTTATTGAAATCTGTTCAGTAAAACCATTGTACTGTACCCTGCAATAAACTAACTACTCTACTGTTGCACTAGCCACTGGATTAGTGTATATTTGTAGTATTCGAATGGTGTTGCATTAGCGTATGGACATAAATAAAGTGTGGCAAGCTTTCCTACATATGTGCTCAAGAAAACTACTACCTGTTTTTCTAAATACTAGACGTTTGGGTACTTTAAATTGAACCACGAAAATGTCTTATATTAAGGAAGAGAGGGTGTAGAGTTCACTCAAATTATCCCGGTAAAGCTAGTCACACCTTTGTTAAAATTAATGTTCATTATGTTATCGGAGGAGGTCTGTATGTTTGTCTCTAATGCTTGTCTACTACATACCCGACATCATGATGTAATGTTAAGTCATTTCCTTTTGTACAGTGTAACTAAATTGTTAAGGCGGTGATGGCATTTTATTTTAGTAGAACTGCACAAAATTTGCTTAAAAGAAGAGGAAAGGTCAGGAATGGCTCAGTTTTTCAGAAAAAAACTATGTATGCCTTCCTGACATCAGCCACTATTGCTTTATTTATTCCTTCAAACAGGTGGTTAGAAATAGTCTTGCTACCTTTTCCCATTAAGAAATTGGAATGCTTATATTTGTGAGTCTATGCTTCAACTAGTGCCACTTTTATAGTAATCACACTTTCAATATCTATGCAAACAGGGATGCTCGATTTAAGTGGAGCTACACAAAAAATCCAACTGGTTCAACATTAGGAGCATGTTTTTTTCCAAACCTTTATATCCAATTGGTGGCACTATGAGCTGTTCATTACGAAGGTACATGGTTTGCTACTATCTTGCTACTCTTTTTGTAATGTCATTAGATAGTAATACTAGTGGTTTGCATGTGAATTTATTGGCAGGGTGGACCTACATTGGAGGTGCAGGATAGGATTCAATGACTGGATGCTCAATTTCAGTTGTATCGATTTCACCTCTTCCTCACTGCGAACATGGTGTGGTATATGTTTACTAGCTGCTTGATATTTGTGCAGACAGAGATGTCTGCCCGTTGCTATTTGGCAAACAAACAAAGTGTCTGCAATTTTGGTTGAACTGCACAAGAGAATAGTATAGTCACTGCATGTAGTGCCATTTGAAAATAGACACAAAGATTGGATAGTCACTTCATGGACTGCAGAAAAGTAGTACTGTACTATTTACTAGCCAACACTTGGTGCTTCATTGCTTTGGTCTGATTATACAATGGGCATCATTTTCCCTAAGTTAAAGTTTGTATTCCTAAAATAGTCTCGCGGTGTGATCGAGAGAAGACCAAATCATATTGCATTGGATGTTCGTCCATCATGTGTGGTTCATTCTCATGGTTCTAGCTATTGGTGAAACCACTTACGTTTGCAAGAGGAATTGTAGACTTCACAAACAAATTTGTCTTTCAGTCTGTACTGAATGTTGGCCAAGAGAAGCATCCATGTTAGTAGGAAGAACATATATTTTTTCTAGATCTTTGCTTTTGGAGCTACATATTTGTATATGATCCGTGAATCATTGAGATGCATTAACATGTTGATCTTATGTATGGGAATCGTACTAGTTAGTTTTAGTTGCGATGCAAGATCCGAAGTGGCTGATCTTTACTTTTGGAGCTACATATTTGTATATGATCTGTGAATCATTGAGATGCATTAACAATTACTTATTTCTGTTCGCCCAGTGTTTACAAGTTACTGATCGATCACTAGCTAGCCTACAAATGCGCACCTGGCAGTTTTATTTGCGACGCAAGATGCGAAGTGGTAGTTTTTTGAATAAAAATGCCTACCTCTGAAGAAACTGACAAGCTACACTATCGATCCGACACGGATAAATAGCATATCACGCACGTACTACCTCCTTTCCGGTTTGCAGGGCTCAATTCAAGAAACGACCTACTCGATCCTACACGAATAAATAGCGGATCACGCATGTACTAGTACCTCCTTTCCAGTTTGCAGGGCTTAATTCAAACCTCTCACTAACCAAGGTACTCCCTCCGTCCGGGTTTATTAGTCCCCTGAGCAAAGCAGCAAGACCAAGTTATGGCAATAATTAACGGCATGCAGAAGTTTAAGCCTAATTAATTCCAGCGATTTAAGTGGGTGCATGCGTGCCCTCGGCTGCGACTCGTTGCATGCTACTTCGTGTACTGCCTGCGAGCGATTCTGAGTGCGTGCATGCAACCGGCCATAATTAAGGTCGCCAACTGATGCGAAAAAAGATATGCTTTAATTGTTGCGGGCTTTTTAAATCTTTGAAATCATTATTGACAAGGAGGGAGATAATTCGAGTGCACTCATTTGACCGCCATGCCAGCGTGCGACCCAGACGGGATGGGACGGCACAGTCATAATTTCAATTTCCCTAGTTTTCCACGGCAAGCTGGCGCGCTAAGCCATTATGCATTGAATTCCGATGACTGTCGTGCTACCTTCCTCCTATAAGTACTGTTTCCCGGCATTCTCCAGTGCCACTATGACCAACTCGCCATATCCTCATAAGCCCCCACCAGCCCGACGTTGCTCGCCACGTCCGCCATGCCCCTGCCCATCCGCGGTAGGCGATGCTGGAGGCGGTCACCGCCGGAACTAGTGTTCGGTTTTTCACCGGAAGGCAGACGGAGGGAGGAGGCATTCTATCTTTCTTTAGATGGCAATGCGCAGATCGAGGAGTTGTTGGAGCGCGACCGCATGGCGGAGGAGCAGGAGTTGTTGGAGCGCGACTGCCTAGCAGAGGAGTAGCATAACACCGATTTGCACCGCCAGCGGGACATGGAGCAGCAGCGCACCGACGCTCTGAGTCACGAGCAGAGCGCCCGCAACTGGGCTGATACATGGAGGCCGGCGTCCGACAAATAGCCTTGGAGGCTGTCAGGCACGCACGCGTTCGCGGCGCCAATTTTTACTACCAGCTCGCCAAGTGGGTTTCCCGCTTGGAAGCCGAAGCTTCGATGGACCACGCCGGCATGGAAAGGGCCAACGCGCACGAGCAACGCGCCCTATCGCACCTCTGGCAAGTCCGAGGCGAGACGCAGGACGCCGGTGCCGGCGTTTAGCGTGTACCGCCGGCATCGTCTAGTTAGCTAAGAGTTAGTACTTGTCTAGTGGGAGTAGATAGTTAACTTGGCTATGATGGTTGTCAACGTGGAAGTTCAGTACTCTATATGTGGATTAGACCTGTTACTTTGCTCTGAATGTTGAACTTTCCCTTTGAACGTATGGAATGGGCTGTTTTTTTTAAATGGGTTGTATTTGTCCTCCACGGGTTTAGAGGCTGACTTGTGGGCCTAGCAAGTTGATGCATACACAATCAGGAGATGATTGTACATGGAGAGGATGACAGCAGGGGCCCGCCAAGGTCATGGCAGTACGCAAGCAAGTGCCTCCTTATTTCAAGCCAATAAAAAAGATGGCTCCTCCTAGTGGATTTCTGACATCTGGATCCCATGCCATTGTCAACGTAGTCAATAAACGAGAGAATTGCACAACGAGCGGCTGACACCAGGGACCCAGCAGCTCGCCCAGTTATTTTTGTTTTGGGTTAATTTGATAAATGCCTCCGAGAAATGCCACTGCAATTTCCAAAATTTGAAAAATGCCATTTCATGCCATTTCTAGTGGCATTTTTTGAAGTCTGGAGTGGCGTTTTTCAAAGTTTGCAAACTGCAGTGGCATTTTTCAAAGTTTGCAAAAATTGTAGTGGCATTTTTCAAAGTTTGGAAATTGCAGTGGAATTTTTATGAATCGTCATAATTGGAGTGGCATTTATCTAATATGTTTTTGAGACGGAAGCATGGTGTCAACTGGGCTGTGCGGGACACTCTGGCCTGTCTAGACAGCCTTTTCTTTTATGTTTACCACAGACCAACCCAGTAGTTTTTTTTCTTTTCGAACATGGCTAGCCCAGTTTTTTTTTGATTTGTCAAGTAAGTCACTTTATCAGGCCTGTTGGGCTAGACGAGGAGAGCTTCATTCGGCTGGCCGAGAAAATGGCCTATCAGTAATGATAAATGGGTTGTACATTTTTAAAAACACATCAAACCGGCAATTAGTTTCAAATATCTTTTTTTCATTTCGAGATTTTAAATTGCATTGGTTTTTATGCATGGACAATTTATTGTATTTTATATTGATATACATTTATTTTTAAAATCAGTCTGAATGTGACTTGAAATTTCGGGATTAAAAACAGTTCAGACCGCACCGACATATGCAAAATTTCATATAATTTTTTAACCGTGGCCACAATATGGGCTGCAATGCTAACAAACAGGATATGGGCTCCAAAAAAACCCGTAAGAATTAGCAAATGGGCTGTAAACTATTTGAAATAATGGCAGATGGGCTGTATGCTGTTTCCCACAGATTTGAGGCTTTCCACAGATGGCCTGTATACTGTTGGATGTCCATCCAACGGCCGTCGTGCTTCTTCAATCTCTGCTCTTCCTGCTCTAGCCGCTCAAACAAGCGCAGGCGGGACTGCCTGCTCCCTCCTCCCCGCGGCTGGCTGTGTGGCCGCGCAGGCCTCACTGCCCCACCGTACTCCCATCGCTGGCCTAGCTATCCCTCTACTCACCCTCAGTCCCACACATGCTGTTATTCTCCGATGACGGTAGACGAACCAGTAAACCCTCGTACTCCTCCGCGTGGGAAATAACAGCCGAGTATTCCCTGGCTCCGTGTCATTCCCTTCCTAGGCCTCGCCGTCGTCCACTGCCCCGGTGCTCTCGGCGCGGCCTGGTCAACATGGTCAATGAACGACATCCATCGGAAGTGGACTGTACATGGAGAGGCTGACAGCTGGGTCCACGGCCGCACGCATGGAAATGCCTCCTTATTACGTGCAAAATAATGATTCCTCCACCTGACATCTGGGACCCACCGAATGGGCCTCTGTATTTCGCGAAAAAAACGTTACTGCCGCTGACAGCTCGGACCCACCAGCTATATTTTCGCACGCAAGGAAGTGCCTCCTTATTACGCCCAAAAAAAGAATACTCCCCCTGCTAGCTGGGACCCAGTATAGTGGGCCAACTAAGTTGACGGGGACGAAGGGCTTTGTCAACTTAGTCAATATGCACGATTCTAGCTCGACTGACCGTACGATGTCCATCCAAGGGCCGTTGTGCTTCTTCAACCTTTGGTCTTCTTGCTCCAGCCGCCCAAAGCAGCGGCGGTCGTGCCGCCTGCTCCTGCCTCCCGTGGCCGGCTGTGCTGTCGTGGAGGCCTCACCACCCCATACTACTCCCACCGCTGGCCAGGCCATCCCTCCACTCCACTCACCCACACCCCCTATTATTCTGCGGCGACAGCAGCGTAGCCGAACCAGTGAACCCTCGTACTCCTCTCCGCGTGGGCATCCACTGCCGCGTCTTCCCCGGCTCCGCGTCGTCCCCTTCCTAGGCCTCGCCGTCGTCCACCGTCGTGGTGCTCTCGGTGCAGCGTGGTCAATGTGGTCAACGACCGAATTCCATCGGAAGAATACTGTACGTGGAGAGGCTGACAGCTGGGTCCACGGCAGCCACAAGGAAGTGCCTCCTTATTACGCGGAAAATAATTATTCCTCCACCTAACAGCAGGGACCCACTGGACGGGCCACCAGTATTTCACAAAAAAACGTTTGCCCCTGACTACTGGGACCCACCCGACGGGCCACCGTATTTCACGAAAAAAACGTTCCCCCTGCTGTCAGCTCGGACCCACCGGAAGTGCCTCCTTATTACGCACAAAAAAATGAATACCCCCCCAACTAGCTGGGACCCACCTTGGTGGGAGGCTGACTTGTGGGCCTACTAAGTTAACGGGGATGGAGGGCTTTGTCAACTTAGTCAATATAAACGATTCTAGCTCCAGTGACCGTACGATGTCCATCCAACGGCCGTAGTGCTTTTTCAACCTCTGGTCTTCTTGCTCCAGCCGCCCAAAGCAGGGCCGGTCGTGCCACATGCTCCTGCCTCCCGTGGCCGGATGTGCTACCGCGGAGGCCTCACCGCCCCCTACTATTCCCACCGCTGGCCAGGCCCTGCAGCGACGGCAACCTCACACCACGGCCGAACCAGTGAACCCTTGTACTCCTCTCGGCGCGGGCTTCCACTGCCGCGTCTTCCCTGGCTCCCCATCGTCCCCTTCCTAGGCCTCGCCGTCATCCACCGCCCTGGTGCTCTCGGCGCGGCGTGGTAAAAGTGGTCAAGGAACGATTACCGTTGGACGTGGACTGTATGTGGACAGGCTGACAGCTGGGTCCACGGCCGCAACAAGGAAGTGCCTCCTTATGACATGGAAAATAATTATTCCTCCACCTGACAGCGGGGACCCACCGGACGGGCCACCGTATTTTGCGAAAAAAATGTTTCCCCCCTGACTGCCGGGACCCACCAGCTACACCTTCGCACGCAAGGAAGTGCGTCCGGGCAAAAAAAACGATTCGCTCCTCTGACTGCCGGGACCCACCAGGTACATTTTCGCACGCAAGGAAGTGCCTGACAGTCGGGACCCACCTGGTCGAAGCATACTTAGCGTTGTCAGTCTGGTCGCGAATGTGTACGTACATACTGGTCGTTGTAGAGGCGCACACGTGTCGTAGTAGAGGCGCGCACGTAGCATGTACACGTACGTACAGCGGCCAGGGTGCAAGAAAGAAAATACGGCCACGTATGTGTACATACGGGCGGGGTCTCGAACGCCTAGTCGCGCATACGTACGGCGAGGGCTCGTGTTCATGGGGAGGCAACGAAATGCGTCGTGTTCATGGGGAGGCAACGGAATGCGTCGTGTTCATCGGGAGGCAACAGAATGCGTTGTGTTCATGGGGATGCAATGGAATGCGTCGTGTTCATCGGGAGGCAACAGAATGTGTGGGAGCCAACCGGCTTGGACGGAATAGGCGATGGAAACGAGGCCTGGCGTACCACACAACGGAGGAAACGGACCTCCTACGGTCGAAACGGGGGTCATGTTGATCGGGAGGGGTGTGGCGTACCGCAAAATGGAGGAAACGGACCTCCTACGGTCGAAATGGGGGTCCTGTTGATCGGGAGGGGTGTGGCGTACCGCAAAACGGATGAAACGGACTTGTGTTGGAGCACTACGGTCGAAACGGGGGGGGAGAGGGGTGTGGCGTACCGCAAAACGGGACTCCACAGGATACTGTTCATCTCCACCGTCGACCTCCTCCAGCCTCCACGGGCTCGTGTTCATCCAACCTCCACCGCGCGCTACTCCACCGGCTACTGTTCAACCACCCCTCCACGGGCACCCCTCCATCGTCTACTGTTCATCCAGCCCTCCACACCACGGGGTCCTGTTCAACCACCCCTCCACGGCCACCCCTCCA
>NC_057813.1:642911258-643004447 GCF_018294505.1 Triticum aestivum
ATCCGTTGCATGGCAATCCCTACTCACTCACATTGATATCTATTGATGGGCATCTCCATAGCCCGTTGATACACCTAGTTGATGTGAGACTATCTTCTCCCCTTTTTGTCCTCACAACCACCACCATATACCACCATAGTGCTATGTCCATGGCTTGCGCTCATGTATTGTGCAAGAGTTGAAAAAGCTGAAGCACGTTAAAAAGTATGAACCTATTGCTTGGCTGAAACCGGGGTTGTGCATGATGGGAGTATTTTGTGTAATGAAAATGAAGCATGTCCTAACTATATGATTTTGTAGGGATAAGCTTTCTTTGGCTATGCTATTCTGATAGGACATGATTATTTGTTAGTATGCTTCGAATCATTACTCTTTTTTATGTTTTATAAGCTTTTATCTTGAATCATTTGGATCTGAACAATCATGCCACAATAAAGAAAATTACATTGAGAATTATGCTAGGTAGCATTCCACATCAAAAATTCTGTTTTTATCATTTACCTACTCGAGGACGAGCAGGAATTAAGCTTGGGATGCTTGATACGTCTCCAACGTATCTATAATTTTTTATTGTTCCATGCTATAAAATTTCCTGTTTTGGATGTTTATGGGCTTTACTTTACACATTTATATCATTTTTGGGACTAACCTACTAACCGGAGGCCCAGCCCATATTGCTGTTTTTTTGCCTATTCCAGTATTTCGAAGAAAGGGAATATCAAACAGAGTCCAAATGGAATGAAACCTTCGGGAGCGTGATTTTTGGAACGAATGTGATCCAGAGGACTTGGAGTGCAAGTCAAGAAGCAGTCAAGGCAGCCATGAGGGTGGAGGGCGCGCCCACCCCTACTAGGTGCGCCCCCCTATCTCGTGGGCCCCTTGGGCGTCCACCGACCTACTTCTTCCTCCTATATATAACCACGTACCCCGAGAACATCAAAGGAGCCCACGAAAAGCTATTTCCACCACCGTAACCTTTTGTATCCGTGAGAACCCATATTGGAGCCTTCGCCGATGCTCCGACGGAGGGGGAATCAACCAGGGAGGGCTTCTACATCAACACCATAGCCCCTCCGATGAGTTGTGAGTAGTTTGCCATAGACCTTTGGGTCCATAGTTATTAGCTAGATGGCTTCTTCTCTCTTTTTGGATCTCAATACCATGTTCTCCTCGATCTTCTTGGAGATCTATTCGATGTAACTCTTTTTGCGGTGTGTTTGTCGAGATCCGATGAATTGTGGGTTTATGATCAACTTTATCTATGAGAAATATTTGAATCTCCTCTGAATTCTTTTATGTGTGATTAAGTTATCATTGCAACTCTCTTCGAATTATCAGTTTGGTTTGGCCTACTAGATTGATCTTTCTTGCAATGGGAGAAGTGCTTAGCTTTGGGTTCAATCTTGCGGTGTCCTTTCCCAGTGACAGCAGGGGCAGCAAGGCATGTATTGTATTGTTGCCATCGAGGATAAAAAGATGGGGTTTATATCATATTGCATGAGTTTATCCCTCTACATCATGTCATCTTTCTTAATGCGTTACTCTGTTCTTTATGAACTTAATACTCTAGATGCATGCTGGATAGCGGTCGATGTGTGGAGTAATAGTAGTAGATGCAGGCAGGAGTCGGTCTACTTGTCACGGACGTGATGCCTATATACATGATCATGCCTAGATAATCTCATAATTATTCGCTTTTCTATCAATTGCTCGACAGTAATTTGTTCACCCACCGTAATACTTATGCTATCTTGAGAGAAGCCACTAGTGAAACCTATGGCCCCCGGGTCTATCTCTTATCATATAAGCTTTCATCTACTTTTATTTGCATCTTTAATTTTCCAATCCATATTATAAAATACAAAAAATATATTTATCTTATCATATTATCTCTATCAGATCTCACTTTCACAAGTGGACGTGAAGGGATTGACAACCCCTTTATTGCGTTGGTTGCGAGTTCTTTGTTTGTTTATGTAGGTGTGTGGGACTTTTGAGGAGCCTCCTACTAGATTGATACCTTGGTTCTCAAAAACTGAGGGAAATACTTATGCTACTATTACTGCATCACCCTTTCCTCTTCAAGGAAAACCAACGCAAGCACAAGACGTAGCATGCACCCAAGATATCTAGCTTGGACTAGCTAGAGTATCATACATAGTGTGCGAGAGAGACCTATAGATGTTGTACATATGCATGCGAAATAGAAAGACCCCCCCCACACACACACACACAAACAAAGAGAGAGAGATGGAGAGAAAGGGAGAGAGACCAACAAGGTTTTTGTGTCGGATGCGTGCGACAGAATTGAAGATTTTCGGAGAGAGAGAGAGAGAGAGAGAGAGAGAGGGGGAGGGAGGGAGAGGGAGAGAGAGAGAGGGGGGGAGAGAGAACAGGAGTCCGGGAGAGGGGGAGGTCGCGTTTTATGCATCAAAGACTAATATAAACCATGTTTCGATATAAACTTGCATTCAAATATTTAAATTGGAGAACATGATGTCTGCAATCCACACATGAACGGATATATGCGTATATCAAACAAGTTCATTAATTTGACTTTCAACATGTTCATGGAGTACTATAATACTACACAACATGCTACTCGATTGAGGTGTTCAATTTTGGATTTAGTCACTATTTTGACCAAGTGAACGAGCTATTTCATCGAATCGAGATATTTCATTTTGGGTTTGATTCGCGTTTTTGAGTGGGTCAACTATTTGTCATATAGTAAATCGCTAGCAACGAGCATGTAAAAACACATTAGTCCCGAGCATCATCTCTCCATCTAAAAAAGAAGTGGCAAGCTAATATTTCAAAATTTGATTCGAATCGACTTGAGGTAGACGTGGATGCTCGTTCTCCCAAAATTTGAACGAACCGTTAAACATCCTCTGCTCGGTGGAATTCGCCCAAGCAAATAAATGGGAGACGCAAAATCACCGTCCTATGTGGGACATGCATCAATTGGCCCATTATACATCGAGGGTAGGTTCGTAACTTCATCCAAGCGCGCCTTCTCCTCGGCCGAAATGACATGTGCCGAATAATTCATAAACCATGGTCGGCAAAACATGCTCTCCTCGCCCGAAATCGCTCGCGCCCACTATTTCAAAACACGCTCTCCTCGCCTGAAATCGCTCGCGCCCACTATAGTTGAAAACACGCCCTCCTCGCCCGAAATCGCTCCCGCCCACTATTTGGGGAGAAGCAAAGTTACTCTACTATCCCCGACCCTCAGTACACAGACCCAAGCCGAGAAGCCTAAAGGCAGGGGTAGAACTGTAACTCCCCCTCACATTTCAGACAAATGCGTCCGTAAGACATGGTTCCACTCCCCTCCCAATTCCCCCCCCCCCTCCCGCGCCCCCCATTCATACCTCGTGGGCGCCAAATCACCTTCTCCCCGGGAAGCTCCCTTCTCCCGAGCCGCGAAACCTCAGCCCCTCCTCCATGCCCCCCAGCGCACCAATTTCACAGCCGCCCTCCTCCCTAATGCCGGAGACGCTGTCCATTTGTCGTCATGCACTGGGCCGTGTGCCTCTTACTCCGTGCTGCTGGAGCTGCCTCGACGACGGTCGTGTGAACCGTACCGGAGCCGATTCACCCCTGCCGTTGTTCATGGCGCCGGAGCGGCTCCAACTTCGAATCCGTCCAGAGCCCCGGCGCTGCTTCCCCATAGTCGTCGACCGTCGCGTCATCGCTGTTTCCCTGCCTCCTATCGCCACCACAACCGCGCCAGCCTCACCGACTCGGTAGCTGGACCTGCCTACTTCACCATGTCGCCAGATAGGTCGTACCCTCATCTCAAATAACTTTATTTAGGCATCACTTGTCTGAATTTTTATTCTGGGCCAATCAATTCCCAATGGGAAGCAGCACCCCTCGAGGCGGTGGAGCTCCTAGGTTGCCGGTTCGCTGGTGTCTAACGTAAGGGTGCGGGGCCGCAAGTTCGCCGCGGAAGCAGCGCTTAGATGGCTGTCTTTTAGAGGTGCGTGGGTTGAAGGTACTGCCGCCGCCGGATCTGGATGACAGGGAGTCTTTGTGAATTGGCCCGGGGGCGGCACAACCACGAAAGTGCGGTGGGGCGGGGAGCGGGGTTTTGGCCGAGGCCATGGACGGTGGAGGCAGGCTGCTCTGCCGTTGGTCATGGGCACTTCGGGGAAGATTCCGAACAGTGTCAGCCGGGAGGCACAAGATGGCCATCAATCTATCCGGCATAGATCAGACAGTACCAAAATAAAATAAAATCGTGTGACCCCAGTTTAGTCTTTAGTCAACAGACGTCTGACCACTCTCGTACCTTGTTGTTGATCTCTTAGTGTATTTCTTCAGATGAAAGAGATATGTCGTTCTTAACATTATGCGTTATCTGCATCTTCAGACACACCGTCGTCCGACTCACCATAGCTGCTCCAACAAGGGAAGCATACACCAGAAGGGAGCTATAGTCCCCACTCAATAGTTCCCTGCATCGAATGCGCATGCCCGACATGGACAGCCACAACAACCGTAGGGCCATCGACAAGTCATCACATATGCTCACTCCTATGGATGGCAGCCAGATAGGTTGTACCCTCATCTTACTTGTGTGCAACATTTATGGCTTTGTTATTCATCTAAGCATGGAAAATAGATCATCACATTTAACTGTATATTCATGTTGATCTCTTATAGGTCTTGTTCAGGAGTTAACGTTGTTCCATAGTTCAGCTAAGATACTTGTTCTTTAGGTAACGTTGTTCCATAGTTATCATCCATCAGCCAATGCTATCCCATAGGCTGGTGATTATAGTATTATACCACTTCTAGTATTACCTATGTTGTTCTTTAATATTTTTTGTGCCATCTAGTTAATCTCGAGTACAAACGATACATACTCTGTAGCTTTCATCTGTGTTCTCCCTTTAGTTTATGAGACATGTTGCTGCTAGTTAACCCCAGTCCTACTATTTATGTCGTCTCCTACAGGCACTCATTACATAAATCTAACTACTAGTTGTCTTCCATGCATGTCAGATATAATTGCACACACTGATATATCCACAAGAACCTCACGGAGCAATGTAAAGGCCAATAAACTTGATGTCAATGATACCCAATATGATGGAACATGTAAAGGCAGTTCTTCAGAAGACTTGCAGAAAGATGATGAATCCTCTTCACCCCACAAGGTCCTTGCTCTAACTTGGCCTGTGATATGGGTACAACATGCATATAATGTCCTGGAGTGTATCTACTCTGTTGCAATGCCATGTGCTTAGCATGCTGATCATGCATGTAAATATGTCATGCCTTCCTGTTTTTCAGTACCTATTCCATTCATGATAACATGTTTTCAAATTCAAGTACTGTCATTCTACTCTATCGCAATGCCATCTGCTTAATTTGGACATCATGCTTCTGAATATCTTATACATTGTTATTCATCAGTATGTACTTCATCTGTCTACCATACCATGTTTTTTTACATTGAAGTGCTGTTCTAGTGCTCTGTTGCAATGCCATCTTAGTTTCCCAATCATACACGTGTATGTTGCCTTAGTTATTTCTGTACATATTCCGCTAGCATACAGTTTTACATTCAACTAGTGTTTTTTTTGTTGTGTTGTCCTGTCGTATCCCTAGCTCTTACACCATACTCCCTCCGTCCAATTACATGTTGCCGAAATGGATAAAAAAGGATGTATCTAGAACTGAAATACGCCTGGACCCATCCATTTTTTCCGGATAGAGGGAATACATGTCAATATGTCATGCCTTTCTATTCTTCAGTACCTATTCCATCTCTCTGATGTAGCATGTTTTATAATTAAAGCGCCATTCTTCTATACAAGGCATGCAAGGGGAAGACGACTATGTTAGAATCTGAAGGGTTACAAACAAGGCCTTTGCAAAAGATCCAAACGCCAGGAGATAATAAACCAACTCCAGTTTTTATAGATACTGCTCCAGCACAGAGAAACCCAACTCCTACTGATAATAAGCAGATTCCAGTGGCCAAAGAACTAGTCCGCTCCAGTCCAGCAAAAATATGTCAACTCCATTCTAAGAAGCGTGTGCGTATCCTTGCATCATGAAATTTTATAGCATGCTGATCATATTTTCTACATGTTTCTTATCCATCTCTCTTTAGAAAAATAAGCTTAATAGATAGAACAATTTCTGCACTAGTATCGTATGTGAGGAAAAATTCTTCCAGGAATTCTCTGTGCTCCAATGCAGATGTAAGTACCTATTGTATATCACTATATTTTTACATCAGCATGTATTTTGTTAATCGGCGTGAATCCAACCTTTATCTGATCTAAATTTAGTTGTAGCAAAATGTATGATTAAAGGCCACAATGTTGATTTTTGTAAGGAAAACTGCCTGGTAGTTTTGCATCCTAAGCTGCCTGAGTGTACTATCTCATATCAGTGGGTTTGAATACTTTGGTTCTGCAGTGGGTTTTCAGTGTTTTTTTACTGTGTTGTCCTGTCGTATCCCTAGCTCTTACATCATACTCCCTCCGTCCGGATTACATGTCGCAGAAATGGATAAAACTGGATGTATCTAGAACTGAAATACGCCTAGACCCATCCATTTATTTCTGGATGGAGGGAATACATGTCAATATGTCATGCCTTTCTATTCTTCAGTACCTATTCCATCTCTGTTGTAGCATGTTTTATAACTGAATCACCATTCTTCTATATAAGGCATGCAAGGGGAAGACGGCTATGTTAGAATCTGAAGGGTTACAAACCAGGTCTTTGCAAAAGATCCAAACGCCAGGAGATAATAAACCAACTCCATTTTTCATAGATACTGCTCCAGCACAGAGAAACCCAACTCCCACTGATAATAAGCAGATTCCAGTGGCCAAAGAACTAGTCCGCTCCAGTCCAGCAAAAGAATGTCAACTCCATTCTAAGAAGCGTGTGCGTATCCTCGCATCATGAAATTTTATAGCATTCTGATCATATTTTCTACATGTTTCTTACCCATCTCTCTTTTAGAAAATAAGGTTAAACGATAGAAGACTTCCTCCATTGGGATCGTATTCGAGGAAAATATCTTGCGGGAATTCTCTGTGCTCCAATGCTGATGTAAGTACCTGTTGTATATCACTATATTTTTACATCAGCATGTATTTTGTTAATCGGTGTGAATCTAACCTTTATTTGATCTAAATTAGTTGTAGCAAAATGTTAAAGGCACCAATGTTGATTTTTGTAAGGAAAACTGCCTGGTAGTTTTGCATACTGAGCTGCATGAGTGTACTATCTCATATCACGCACATTACTGAATTGTAGTGCTTCTCTGGTTGCCCATTCATTCATTGTGTCAATGTTGCTTTCGTATTACCTTACCTGGCTGATGATAGCTGTGCCATATTGTGTTAATTTGGTGTAGGCTAGTTGCCCAAACGTTCGTTGTGTCAATGTTGCTTTCCTATTATCTGACTTGGCATATGATAGCAATGCTAGTGTGTTAATTTTGTGCAGGCTGCTGAAGATAAGAAGACAAACTCTGAAAGCAACAAGGCAACCCCATTGTTTCTTTCCAGTAAATCTAGGCCAGGTAATATGGCAATAACTCATGATTAATCTGTTTGGTTCCCGTCCTAATTTATGTTATGATGCAGTGGTCGAGACACTCTCCACTATCAATAATACAAGCCTGCCAAAATCGCCATCTGAATCTGTTCAGTATCCTCTGTCTCGAATGCAATGGAATAAATGTATGTTTGTGAACCAATTAATGGCTGAAGCAATGATGGAAATGGTGGATGAATCAGAGGTGCAGAGTCGTGCGACACAACAACTGATCAATGTTTTCAGAGACAGTGTAGCAAAGCAGCAAGAACTTGCCCACATGCTTATGGGCGTCATCTGTGCTGAGGTTGCAGATTGTGACGTTGTAGATGGTTAGGTTCTGCTCATTTATTTGCACTGGCATCAATCTTTGATTGCCCAGTGGATGTAATTTCCTGTAATATATGCTGGATGTGCAACGTTATTCCCTGTATGTCGTACCTTTGCTTGATCGTTTTGGTCCTGTGCATAATTGCTCGTCGTAATGGGCTCAAATTATCTAATTTGGCCTAAAGACATGTACGAACTTTAGTGGGCCCATTAAGTTAATGGGTCGTTACTAGGCCGAAAGTTAATGGTCGGCCCTCTTACCTCCCGGGTCGTTAACAGGCCGACATCGAAGCGGGCAACAGGTGGGCCCAATTTATTTCACGGGCCGTTAACAGGCCGTTACTAAGTTTGGGCTACATATGGCCCAACTATACTGTAGGCCTTTAGCAGGCCGAAAGAGACAGCGGGCTTGTACTGGACCATGAAGAGCATGGGCCGCTAAGAGGCCGAAAGTCAGGTCGTATTGTAAATGGCCCAACTGTGTTGTGGGCCTTTAGCAGGCCGAAAGAGAAACCGGGCTGGTATTGGACCATGAAGGGCATGGGCCGTTAAAAGGCCAAAACTAAGGTCCGACTACAAATGGCCCAACTCATTTATGGTCCGTTAACAGGCCGAAAGGCACACAGGGCCGGGAATTGGCCCAACACTTAAATGGGTCGCTAAAAGGCCAAAACTCAGGTCCGACTACAAATGGCCCAACTGATTTATGGGCCGTCAACAAGCTGAAAGTGACACCGGGCCGGAAATTGGCGCAACACTTAAATGGGCCGCTAAAAGGCCGAAACTCAGGTCCGAGTACAAATGGCCCATTAGATTTATGGGTCGTCAACAGGCTGAAAGACACACCGGGCCGGAAATTAGCCCAACATTTAAATGGGTCGCTAAAAGGCCGAAAGATGTACATCCTGAAAATTGGCCCATCCATTGAATGGGCCGTTAACAGGCCGAAATCTCATCGGGCCGATATTGAGCCCAAATATATAGCGGGCTGTTAACGGGCTCGACCTGACGATGGGCTGCAATGGTGTCAAATATTTAACGGGCTGTTGATGGGCCGAATTGGCACATCTTGTATGGGCCGTGGGCTTAAATGGACCTGACACAAGTAGGCCTTATATGGGTCGGCCTGCTAATTTTTACTAGGCCGGCCTTTTTCACCGGAATGGGCCACTGTTGAACCGTGCCACGTGTCAACCTATCATAGGCGCCTCATGTCCAATGAGTGGATGACATCTGTCCCAACGGTGAGCCGACACGTGTTTCCTCCAGCCAATGATGATTTTACACCTGGAAAATCCCCATTGGTCGGGGCTCTTAACGGGTTATCGGATCCAAAACCGGACTCGATAGCTTAACGGTGTTCTGTTACGGTGGATGCCACGTGTCGGTCACCCTTGACGAAAGCACTTCTGTGACGCGTGATTTATCGTCATGAAAGTGGACACTTCCGTGATGATAATTTTCGTAATGTCATGGAACACTTCTACGACAGCACAGGTATGACTATCTTGATTCTGTCATAAAATCGTCATGGATGTACAGGCATGAAAGAAAATGCGACCTACTGTGACAAACACGTATCATCACGGAAGTGTATTTTTTTGTAGTGCTCGCTGGGTGTAGATATACACGAGACACCACGGACTACCGGATTGGTGGATGAGGACGATCTAGTTGGTCTCCATGCCCGCCCAGTAGTGGCCGCGCATGAAGGGTAGGTGGACGAGTAGTGGTAGCATGTCAAGGGGTACTGTTGGGGATATAGTTACTGAGTGTAAACCGCCCAGGAGGGGCCAGTTCACGCTCATCTACATTGAAGCCCATGAAGATGAAGGCTATGGCGCTTTAACTATGGAGGCTTATAGGCCCAGAGCCCAATGGCGGATTAGGGCCCATAGTAGTCAACCGTCGTCGATTTATAACTTGTATTGTAAGTTAGGGAAGGAAAGAGACCGAGCCGGACACTTGTATGAGCCGGACTCGGGATTCTGTAAACTGGCCGGGCGTTAACCTGTGTATATAAAGGGACGACCCAACGACGGTTCAAGGATAAGAGGCAACAGCTCGAGAGATAGGTAAAGCGGATTCGCTCCCTAGTCATCGAGATCAATCAATCCCACAACAACTGGAGTAGGATTTTACCTTCACCACAAGGGGTCGAACAAGTATAAACTTCACGTGTCCTTTGTTTCGGTTTAACCCCTTTAAGCTAATCTCGTTGTGATGGATCCACGACTAAGTCCTTTCGCTAGGACATCTGATGTGTTAATTCCACGACAGGCACCATGGCAACCTTCGTAGGATCGTCAAGTCAGTGTCTGGGCCACCTGCGAGGATCGGCCATCAGCAAGCAATGTGTCTTGAAAAGGGCCGGCCCGTTGCAGACGAGTAGACGGTACAAAGACACCGTGCATGCAGCTAGACGCACAGTGCTGAGCAGGTCCATATGATAACAGATCTACTCCAAGAGAACATCGGGGAGGGAATTCCAATCGCGGCTCTGCGTGTTAGTCAGTTCTGCCATAGCGTTTTTTAGGGTGCTGAGTGATTGGGGTTTTCGGTGCCTGCGAGCAAGCGGGAAAGTGGATTCGGGCGGGTGAATGAAGAAGATGGTGTGTGTGGCTGAGCAGTGAGCGGGGGGATATAGTACGCATGAGCTACAAAGGAAGATGGCACGGGCGGGCGAGCAGTGAGCGGGGGGAAATGGTCTGTGGTCGACGATGGGGAAGAGAGGAGGAAGAAGAGGGAAAGACGAGGAAGAAAGTGCATTAAATCTCAATTCTACTAGTACTACAACCAGGATATACCGCCCTTCGGAGTGTAAATAGTTAAGACGATGATATGGGGGTCTACCTCAAGAGGGACCATATGTTAGTTAATGGAATAGAGAGGTGCGTAGGCGTATTTGCGGAAGCGTGCTCCACTGGCAAACATGATGGCAGTATTGAGTAAGGCTGATTTAGTAACACCAACATGCCAGTTCAGCTTATTAATTAAGTGTCCCATCTGCTGTAGCGTCCATTGTCACTTCACTATGAAGACTAGTTGAATAGTTCTCTCTGGCCGAGATGGGGAATAATGGATCGCCAAGACTTCCTATCTGCAGTATCCCTATTCCTCTACTCTCATCCTGTCTAACAAGATGAAACATTGGCCAAGGCACCTGGTGCCAATAATGTAGGAGTACTAGTAGTATTTAGTGTCAAACTTTGACCATCTATTTAACTAATAAAATGTTAATGCATTTCACCAAAAATCGTATCACTAGATTCGTATTTGAACATAGTTTTTAATGGTATATTTTTTATGACATGCATTGACACTTCGTTAGTTAAATTTACGGTCAAAATTTTACACTAAGTACGAAGGGGACCATTAAACCAGGGCGGAGGTTTATATACAGGTCAATAAAAAATCATCAACCAAGGTAGTACTAAATGATGAGTGCCCGGAGAATTTTTTTTCCGAAAGTACTCAATAATGGGCTCGTTTTCCTCAAGAAAATTGTGTTTTCGAACGTATTAATTGGAATGCATGTGTGAGGAACAAATTACCAGAACTTTTACACGCATTAGTGATTTTTCTCTTAATTCTTTCATGCAACATTTTAATGAAGCTTGAAATATGAACATGTCAATGGGAGGGAGTAAAAGTCTCATGCATGCATGCATGCATGCAACATGCAACACACACACGTACACTTGCACGCACGCAACACTCACGCATCCATGTGACACAAAGCACACGACACGACACACACGCTCACGCTCAAGTGCTCAACCTACTCCCTCCGTTCGTGAAAGACTGTACATATAGAGATTTACACATTGACAAAGAGGAACCGGAACTTCATGGCATACTTAATGCCCAAAAGTAGCAGAATTATGTGTGCACGCGACCATTGATAGAAGAAAACTAAATGAAGGTTGTTGCATGCTGTAATTAAGGATAGACATGTAGCCTATAGCTACAGCACAAGTTGGTGCATTAGTCAACCAATATTGATTAGATTAAAGGCTAAGTGCATTCAAAGTGTAGATGTACACTCTTTGTTGGGAAATTTTCTAATTCTAGATGTACAGTTTTTCACGGACCGAGGGAGTACACTTGCATGCACTCACATACACAGCCAAGGTGGCTCGCGGGCAAGGGTTGGACTCCTGTCGCGCTTGTGTAAAGTTTTATTTAACTAATTTCTTTGCTCTGCCAACTAACAGGTGGGACCCAGAAACCAGGTGTCAATTTATCCAGTCAGCAAAGTGCCATGTCAACTATGTGGCCGGTCAGTAGGGTGCAATACAGTGCTCTACGGTGAGCTAGTGACCGTGTAATCACTTCAAAACTATATAGTGACCGTAATGAGCGTATTGTTACATACATTGACTACCAGTGTATTTTCTCGTTTCAAATTAAGTCATATTAATCGGAAAGGACGCAGTATGGCCTAGTACTGCTTTGATGCGTCTCGTCAACTCACCGAACGAGGAGAAGCTTGCTTACTACACCCTCTCCCTCACCCACGCGCAGTGGCTCACAGGACGAGGAGAAGCTTACTTACTATGTACGCCTACGCCCTCTCCCTCGCCCACGCGCGCGGTGGCTCACAGGATGAGGAGAGGGTTTTTACTACAGTGCCCTCTCCCTCTCCCTCACCCTCGCGGTGGACGTGCATCAGTTCATTTGGTGTCAGATAGCCAGAAGCATATTGTACTGCAGTATCATCATTGTTGGACCTTCCGAAGAGGCGAAGAGCCAAGTGCAAGGTTCACACGAGTATGAACTGTTGAACCTCCCGAAGAGGCAAAGAGCCAAGTGTAAGGTTTTATAGGAGTTGTCATCCTAGTAGGAGTACTACAACTATAGCGAATGATGCTACTATATAATGTCGCCACGTCACCTATATCCAAAGTTGTGCCACCTTTTTTTCTCAAAGAGCATGTTGGAGCCCGTGCAACAACCACACAAGTTGCACGTACACATGACACATTTACTAGTAATAAATTCTAAAGCACAAATGCCAGTATGCCACACAAGTTCATCTCCACTTCATGTGATAAATTTGTGCACGACTAGTCTACATATATTCACAGCGCTGCCATTCACAATTTACCATACTCCAGTTACACGTTATAGATGGGCTCCATGTCCTCCTCCAGGTTCCAATCCCAGGTGTTCTTCATGGAAGGCATGATCCATAGCAATGAGCAACGGGAATCATTCTCGCAGCTTTCTAGTCCGGTTCCACACGATGGAGACTCATCCAAGCTGAAGCGGCATAAATCAGGGATAGCATGTCCCAGCATGTTGTTCATCCGGCGGTGCGCACTGAAGACACAAGCATGCTTCATGAACAGCAGGCCTTTGGTGTCGTGCATGAAAGGTGTCATCCGTTCCACAATGGGGCAGTTGTCCCCAATGAAAAGTGAGTACTCTCCAAGAGTTGTTCCTCAGCACCCACATAGCACCACAGGGGTCGAACTCGACGTCATAAATCTGGTACATGCGGCATCTCAGATCTGGACACATGGTGATGTACATGGTCAAGGTCCATGCATAATAATGTTGTGCTCAAATATGGCATCAGTAATACTATGCACCAAATAGTACTACTCCAGTATAGAGGAAGTAAAATAACCGGCTTATTATATATAGCCACTCTTGGCTACTTGGATGAGATAGCAAGACATGGAAAAAATGGTGGGAGCTAGTGGGTTCAACTCTTCAAGGGCCTAGCTAGCTATGCCCGTCCTCCAAGGTAAAAAGTACTAGTACTAATAAGTAGTACAACAATGAAAGAGAAGGCGAGAGGGTTAAAAAATATAATACTAAATTGTACTACTAGTAGAGTAAACGTGTCCCAGTCAAGAAAAAAATTACTAAAAAGTACTACTCTACTACTCTAACACACAGCAATGAGAAAATGAAATACCTGGGTAGATGGTGACGGTCCGATCGTGGTAGATTATGTGACCATGTTGCACATCAGTGGTACCATGGGTAACGACTGCTATGATAGTTGATCCCAATAGGCCAAAGTCAGCTACAAGGCTCCAGGTTAGACCGAATTGCGGATGCAAATGCACATCTAGGATCGGCGATCTTATTTTGATCGGGGGATGAATGGTCCCTGCAAACTAATGGAGTGCCATTAGGGATGCAAATGATGGTTTGTGCATTCCGTTTGTAATCTCCTGTACCGTAGGATGGCAACCAGATGAAACAAGTCCCATGGCTTGTCACCACGAAGATGCAGCCTACATGGCGCATGGCGTCTTCGAATGTGTAGGGATACAAATCTGCCGCGGCCAACATGTGCCAGCCTTTGCCGTTACTGGCTCTTGTATTGATGGCAATCCTTATGTCGAACACTGTCATGAGATAGTAATCATCATAGCCGCATCGCTTTGTCGGTGGGTCCGCAGTTTCTATCTTCGTCAATATCATGTAGGAATCATCATACGTGTTCAAGCCCAGCCAGTCCAGAAGGCCGATCCCAATGGTGGAGAAGGGCTCTACGGGAACGTCCGCACTGCTGTGGATGTTGTGCAAAATGATGGTGGTATCCGGTCGGAGGTATGCAAGCCAATCTTCGTTGGCACCAACCAGACCTATATATAAGACGGTGGGCAGCAGGAGAAATTATGTTATGGAATAACTAAGTACTATATTTAGAATATACACTACATGATCAAACTCCATGACTTGCCTGCTCATCGAACAAAATCTGACTACCTCTCAATGTCGACAACTCTAGCGGAGTCAACGTGCAACCATGGCCAGGGAGCGGTGGATTTTTTGATGGATCGACCCATAGAATAACCTTCTCCTCGAGGACGCGTGGAAGACCAACAAGCATGGCCTTTTCCCAAGCCTATTTAAGCACCATATTAAAAAAGTTGGTGTAGGAAGCACCGAGTCTTGCGGTGGTGAGGACGTCAGAGCGGCGTGCAATTTCTCCTAGAGGATCGTCGTCCAAGGTCTCCCAGCCTAACAATGAGGAGAACCGCCTAGTGAATCCATGGGAGCAGCGACGAACTGCCTCGGTCTCTCCGAGGGGAGGGGAACTAGCGAGGAGGAGATAAGAGCATCACCGCAGGACCTTGTCCCTTCGCTAAGGAAATTATGGGGGCACGCATAGTGGTAGTGCCTCGTGCCCCGTGATGGTGAGGCTATTATTTACTACGTACTCGTACTATAGCAGTAGTACTACTACTTTCTCAACTAGTAGTGCGATGTACTGTACTTCTATAGTGCACCAGTTTTGAACTCTTGTATCTCAAGGCCAAGGAGCTACAGTTGCAAGTGGAGGGTACTACTATTCCCTAGAACCATAATTGTACTATCAATGCAGGGAAAGTACACCTGCGTAGTGTGTACTCTCCGTGCTCTATTCAAGTGCATAGTTGGCCTACTCAGCTGCTCCTCTCACACACACACTAGCAGCATGTTTATCAGCGACAATTACTATGGGGGCAGAACATTTGAGTTCTTTGATACAGCGAGACTAGGCGTTTCGCTTCCATTTTTGGTGGTGTAATGGATCTTGTCGAACTTTGTTAGTTCCTTCTTTATGAATGAGATGAGGCAAAGCTTTTGCCTCCATTTCAAAACAAAAAAAATCACGTCAAGAGGAATTTCTTTTATAGAGCCGATAATGGAGCGAAGTCCATGCATGCAATGCCACAAGCTACAGAGTAGTAGAGTATAGCACTTTACGTACAAAGCCATATTGCACACTTCCCAATGTCGCACCAGGCTTTTCCGGCTCCTTGGGCTTAATTGGGAGGCGCTAGTTTAAAATATGGTAGTTGATGAGGAAGCTGCAAGCGAGGTGCGGCTAGGGCGAGCACGCAGGAGAGAAACTTTCATGGTGTGAATTGATATATAGGAGTACTACTCTAGTATGCGAGCCACGAGATGATGGGAGGGAAAACCCATTCATGTGGCTGGGCTATCTAGTGCACCCATATTGTGGTGCGACACATCCGTTCGACTTCAGAAGTCAAACTACCAGTGTACAATATGGTCTCGCACCGAGGTTACTATTTTAAAAAAAAGGTCACCGTTTGTTCGGCCGGGATCGAACCCACAAAACGAGATATACACTCCCGCGACCACTAGTAGTACTCCTTGAAGTACAACGCAACCTGGAATAACCCTTTGTCGCTAGTACATTGTTCCTTACAAGAAACCACTAATAATGCCAAGAAACTACTACCACTTACCAACCAGCCCTACCAAGAAACGACTACTCTACAAAGTGTCGTTATAGGCACATTCAACCCATGTCGCCCCCTTAAGTCAACACCTTCTATTTGACTGGCAAGTTAGGCGTTATGACTTGTGGGACCTACATGTCAGTCTGGACAAAAATCCCTGAGTGACCTCCTACTCCGGCCCGTCCACCTAGTCATCCTCGACCATGGGACGCAGCTACCGCCGCCGGTAGAAGGGGAGGTCAAAACAACCGGTGGTGCGGAGCCCATCTTGCGGCAGCCTGGATGCCAGCTCCGTCCGGCGCTCGCGGCCGCTAGCTAGCCAAGATAGCACACACCCTGCAAGATGCATCGGCTGCTTGTCTGCAAGGTTTGCTAGCTAGGTTGTCACGATGGTGTGGCGGCATGCTCGCACGCGCCGCGCTAAGGCCAGCCATCTGGCTCGAGCGAAGGCTAGCGCGGCGGCTTGCTCACGCGTGAGTCACGCTCGGGCCAGCCATCCAACCCGTGCGGAGACCAGCGTGGCATCCGGCCTGTCCGGCAGAGCGGCGGCCAACTCGCTCATCACCGGCGACACCGACGAACACGCATCAGAACTGTTTGAAGTAATGTTCAGGAAAAATAATGATTGGAGGAGGAAGAACAGGATGGAAGGTCAGATGTGGGTCCCTCGTGTCAACGATCAAACAAAATGTGTTGGTTTAAGTTGCCTCGTCAGCATGGACGTGTGGGCCAATCCTATCATAAACGGGTTTAAACGAGCCTAATCAGTACTAGGTAGTAGTTTTTTGGCGTGGATTAATAAATTTTGGGTATGTTTTTGCTATTTTTTGTACAATAGTTTCTTCCTAGGGCTGGTTGAAAGTGGTAGTTTTTGTTAAATAGGAGTAAAAGTTAAGCTTTGGAAGCCAATAAGCACGGCTAGTTACATAGTGCCTATGTGTACGTAATTCAAACTAAATATCAACCATGAGTGACTAATATCTTGATGGAAAACTCCAAACTATGGAAATACTAGCATTTTTTGCATTGTTGGAAATACTAGCAATGTTCACGTGCATTGCAATGGATCATAATTAGAATAATACTTATTCACAAACTTGATAGAAAACACTCTAATTTTGATATACATATATCACTAGAGATATATTATGTTTCAGTCAGAATATATTCCTTGGGCTGTTTTGGTGAGGTGGGGGAGGGATGTCGTTGGTTTTAATATACTAATTAAGGGTTTTTCTGCAAATTGGTAAAGAAGTGGGATGTTGTTGAGAAAAGGCAACAAATTACCTCATAGTCGTTAGATGTAGATCTAATGGTCAGAAATGACGGATGGCAGACACACCATCATCACCAACTAAGTCTTCTGACGGACTATACGGAACATCAAGATGCATTTTTTTATAAAACACCTGTTGGGATTGACCCATGTGGGGGTAATCCCATGTGTGAAAACTAATGATATCTCTAGAAAGAGGAGAGATAAGGTGAGGAGAAGTGGGGCATGGTGGTGATTGGTGGTTGGACTGAGTGGAGGCAAGGGGATGGACGACGCCAGCAACGACCACCATGCCAGTTTGTTCCAGAGGCTTCCTTTTTTTAATTGCTCAACAATGAGGTTGTGGGAGATAAGGATGAACGAGGGAAGGCCTTGTCTGCAAATGTGGAGAGAGGTGCGGGTATCTTTTAGTTTAATTTCTATCCTCAGATATAGATCGGACGGTCTATATTTCAAGATGGCAGGCATACCATCATCACCAACTCGGTTTTTTTATAAGAGAAGAGATATAAGTATGGAGATACAGACATATTATCGATTCTTGTTTCCATAAACTTGGATCTACATTTTATTCAATGGTTGAGCATGTGGGACCTTAGCACATGACTTCTCGACTGTGCAAAACAAAGATTTTCTCGTTTCCGATACGGATGGGGTGACGGCGGCGCGCTTTCGGCTTGCTCTAGTCCTAGTAGTCATACTAGGTGGTCTACGCACGTGCAGATTTATTCTTTTTCATGTCTCGTGTTCGCCATACTACCCCAATTGTTGATGAATAGACGGTAAGTTATTCACGGGGCAACCTTTATTGAGCGTGTGTGCGAGAGAGAGACAGCGTGCATGTGTGATATGTGTAGGGACTGAGGCAACGATAAGAGATTCTTTGTGTCTCTGTGTGTGGAGGATAGAGAGAGACATGTGCATGGGGCTTTGTGTTGTGTAACGTGGATACACATAGACATAATCAAAGAGTGAGTGTGTGAGATACACATGCAGACATGGGAGAGATGTGTGAGTTAGAGAGATGGAGAATTTTGGTGTTCATCTGAGCTAGAGAGAGGGGGGAATATATACATACCTAGAGCTGGAGACAATATGCAAGGGTGTGTATCTGAAAAGAACGATCCAGATAGATGGGTGTTTGTGCGTGTCTGTGTGTGTTTGTGCGCGCATGTGTGTGTGAGAGATGGAGTGTGTGTATGTGGAGAAGAGAGACCACTAATGATGTAAACCTAGTATAGGGAAGGGGGAATGGTGTGACATGTGTGTCAAAGAGATATAAAGGCATGTGCAGTAGCGGGATAGCATGGGTGCGGGTGGGGAGCAAACTATTCGGAAGAGACATCGAGTGTGTGGGAGAGGGGTGTGAGAGCGAGAGAGAGAGAGAGAGAGAGAGAGAGAGAGCTATCAAGGGAGAGAGAGGAAGAGAGGGGGAGAGAGAGGGGTCGTTTGTGTGCGAAAGTGGCGTATAGATAGGGAGACCATGTTGATGTTGTTCAAAAGTGTCCTATGTACAGAGATGCAAGGAAAGCGAGTTATCGTGTTTATGATAGGGACTTCATGACAGATCTAGAATAGATGGTGTATAGAACAATGTTAGAGATTGAGAACGATGATATGTTAGGGAGCTATGGAAAGAGTCACGACATATATGTATATAGGGAAGGAGCTGGGGCGGTGTCGGGGAAACTGATCCATGAACATCTATGGGGCCGGCGGACCGAGCCCCTTTCGGTTCGATGGAGGACGGAGGTCGCACAAAGAGCGGATCAAGGCAGTACACACGAGCAGTTTACCCAGCTTCGGAGCTCTCCGGAGAGATAATACTCCTACTGCTGCATCTAAGTGTCTATTGTGTTCTTGCTCAGGAGCGATCAGCGCTACCAAACCGAGCGTGGGAGCATTTCTAGCTTCGAATGAGTCGAACCCCCTCTGCGTTGCGCATGGGCCTCCTTTTATATGCTCAAGGGGTCACCGACAGGTGGCAACGCAGACAGAAAGAGTAAAAAAGGAAAAAGAATGCGGTAGGTATAGCTACCTATACTGTAGACACAGTGTATCATACCTAAATCTGACGGCAGGGGACAAGGGCATTAAAGGCCCGTCTGTGTCGCCCAAATAGTGCAAATAGAGACCGTCAGGGGCACCAGCGATCGCCACGATGGCCTTCTCGTCAGCGCCGCTTGCCACCGTGCACCCCTAGCTGCACAGCCTCCCGCCACGCGTGCCCGGGAGGGCCCCTGAGCGACACGTGGGTGGATGTGCTGGAGCGCGGGTGCGGTGTGACCTCTTGCCGCGGCAAGTGCCTTGCCGCGGTCGTGGTCTTGCCGGGCTCGGGAGCTTGTCGTTCACCGAGCCTTGCCGGGACGCCTGGCGCGTCGCGGCAAGCTTTCTTGAAACGCCTTGACTGGCCTTCCCGGCAAGCTCCTCTTGCCGGGGCCTTGTCTTCCAAGTTTGAGTACTTTGTTCTTGAATGGCTTCTTGGCAAGCTCCTCTTGCCGGGGTCTTGTCTTCTGAGGAGCCACAGAGGATCTTGGCGGTGACCTGGCGAGCCTTGCCGCGGGGTGCTGCAACTGCCCGTGCACAAGTTCGGGATACTAGGGTACCCCTACTCTAGTACACCGACAGGCGGGTCCGCATGTGGGAGATATAGAAAGAGGAGAGTGGTGCACAAGGAGAAAAGTGTGCTTGTTTGCAGTGGGGGTGTTGAGTGAGGTGAGTGTGGGGAACCACATAACTAGTGAGATAGACGTTTGGGGGCGACGTTTTGTGTTTATGGGAGAGATACACTATATAGTGTGTGTGCTTGGGAAAGAGAGATGTCGGGAGACCTAGAGAGTGGGGGAGGAGATGTGTGCGTGCCAGAGAGACAAAGTGATAGAGACCTATATTGGGGTCTGGACTTTAGAAGAGAGGGGGTGTTAATGTGCTCGTGCGTTCGTGTTCGTGTCCGGGGGAGAGAACGACTTGTGTGTGGGGGCGGGGGGGCTTCAGATAAAGAGTGAGGTGTCTATATTTGAGAGACTTTAGCATAATTGAGATATATATGGTCAATAGTGTGTGCACTCATGGTTGATCAATTTGTTTCATAGTTTGGACTACGAGATAACGATACTTTTGAACAAGCGTGATATACTTTGAAGTACCAGAATTAGAAACCTAAGATTGGAATTTTGGAATTCGACTCCATCATTAGCTTTTGTAATTAATTTAACGGAGGTACATTTTTTAAGACGGGATTTCATGATTTCAAATTCATATATAAAACCTAGAGATATACACATACGGGCATGTTCAAACTTTATAATCATCCACTTCATTCATACACATACACATTTTTGTTTTTGTCGTCATATTTAGGATAAACACATTTGGAATTTCATTTGAACTGGACAATATGATGGTATTTGCTTGCACTAGCTCAACGATCCATATTTGAATTGAATGGACAATCTAGGTTTCGAGTTGGAGGCATTGATTTTCGAAACTTGCACTTTTCTGCGTGCAAAACAAATAAATTCTCGGCCATGATATCATAGTCGGCCGTACAAGAGCAGAACACTTAATTTCAGGCACCAAAAGCTTTTAAATTTCCCGCTCACATCGAAATATCTTGCGCCCAAAAGTTTAGCCCTGCAATATTCCTGTTTTACCCCTACCACATGAACGAAAAAGGGCTACTTTGGTAACTCCATTGTTTTCCCCTCTTTGCCCCCAACATTCTTCCCCAGAGCCCCTCCCCTTCCCCTCCCCGACCCCCCCCCCCCAACCAAGTCAAGCCGCCGAATCTAATCCTCTGCCGCAGCCGTGGACTTCACACCCCGCCGGATCTAGCCTCCACACCTTGGAACCCCCAACTTCCAACTCACCACTTCACCGGAGCCGCTTCAGCGATTGGCTTGTCCACCGCTCCAGATCTCGTTGACCGCCATCATGGTCCACCGCACCAGATCTACTTCACCGGCGCCCTCGTCCATCACAGTGTAGGACCTTCACTGACTCCCTCATCCGCCCCATCGCTGGCCCTTCATACAAGCCCTCGTCCGCCGCAACAGATCCGCCTCACTGAAAGCACTATACACCACGCCGGATGTGCTTTGTCGACGCTTTGGTCCACTGCACCGGACCCGCTCCACGGATGCCATAATCAACTCCACCGGCCCTGCTTTACTGACGCGGCAGCCTCACCACGTTATTTCGATTTGTACTCCTTCGGTTTTTCTCTTCTTTATCACGGAACTATTCACTTGCCACAGATGAGCTTTCTTATATGTCGACAGGTGAGGGAGTCCAGGATTATGGGGTCCTTGGAGAGCCGGCTTTTGTGATATGGGCCGGACTTGTTGGAAATATGCCCTAGAGGCAATAATAAATAAGTTATTATTATATTTCCTTGTTCATGATAATCGTTTATTATCCATGCTATAATTGTATTGATAGGAAACTCAGATACATGTGTGGGTACATAGACAACACCATGTCCCTAGTAAGCCTCTAGTTGACTAGCTCGTTGATCAATAAATGGTTACGGTTTCCTGACCATGGACATTGGATGTCATTGATAACGGGATCACATCATTAGGAGAATGATGTGATGGACAAGACCCAATCCTAAGCCTAGCACAAAGATCGTGTAGTTCGTATGCTAAAGCTTTTCTAGTGTCAAGTATCTTTTCCTTAGACCACGAGATTGTGCAACTCCCGGATACCGTAGGAATGCTTTGGGTGTACCAAACGTCACAACGTAACTGGGTGGCTATAAAGGTGCACTACAGGTATCTCCAAAAGTGTTTGTTGGGTTGGCACGAATCGAGACTGGGATTTGTCACTCCGTGTTAACGGAGAGGTATCTCTGGGCCCACTCGGTAGGACATCATCATAATGTGCACAATGTGACCAAGGGGTTGATCACGGGATGATGTGTTATGGAACAAGTAAAGAGACTTGCCGGTAACGAGATTGAACAAGGTATCGGTATACCGACGATCGAATCTCGGGCAAGTACAATACCGCTAGACAAAGGGAATTGTATACGGGATTGATTGAGTCCTTGACATCGTGGTTCATCCGATGAGATCATCGTGGAACATGTGGGAGCCAACATGGGTATCTAGATCCCGCTGTTGGTTATTGACCGGAGAACGTCTCGGTCATGTCTGCATGGTTCCCAAACCCGTAGGGTCTACACACTTAAGGTTCGATGACGCTAGGGTTATAAAGGAAGTTTTGTATGTGGTTACCGAATGTTGTTCGGAGTCCCGGATGAGATCCCGGACGTCGCGAGGAGTTCCGGAATGGTCTGGAGGTAAAGATTTATATATGGGAAGTCATGTTTTGGTCACCGGAAAAGTTTCGGGTTTTATCGGTAACGTACCAGGACCACCGGGAGGGTCCCGGGGGTCCACCAAGTGGGGCCACCGGCCCCGGAGGGCTGCATGGGCTAAGTGTGGGAGGGGACCAGCCCCAGGTGGGCTGGTGCGCCCCCCCATAAGGGCCCAAGGCGCCTAGGGTTTGGGGAGGGGGTGCTTCCACCTAACTTGGGGGCAAGTTTCCCCTCTCCCCATCCTTGGCCGCCACCCTAGATGGGTTTGGGCTGGCCGCCGCCCCTAGGGGTGGAACCCTAGGTGGGGGCGCAGCCCCCCCCCCTCTCCCCCTATATATACTTGAGGTCTTGAGGGCTGCCAAGACATGAGTTTTGACCTCTCCCAGGCGCAGCCCTACCTCTCTCCCTTCTCCTCTCCCGCGGTGCTTGGCGAAGCCCTGCAGGATTGCCACGCTCCTCCACCACCACCACGCTGTTGTGCTGCTGCTGGACGGAGTCTTGCTCAACCCCTACCTCTCTCGTTGCTGGATCAAGGCGTGGGAGACGTCACCGGGCTGTACGTGTGTTGAATGCGGAGGTGCCGTCCGTTCGGCACTAGGATCTCCGGTGATTTGGATCACGACGAGTACGACTCCTTCAACCCCGTTCTCTTGAACGCTTCCGCACGCGATCTACAAGTGGTATGTAGATGCAATCTCTCTCCCTTGACTCGTTTCTTAGATGAACTCATAGATGGATCTTGGTGAAACCGTAGGAAAAAATTTAATTTTCTGCAACGTTCCCCAACAGTGGCATCATGAGCTAGGTCTATGCGTAGTTCTCTATTGCACGAGTAGAACACAATTTCGTTGTGGGCGTAGATCTTGTCAACTTGCTTGCCGCTACTAGTCTTATCTTGCTTCAGCGGTATTGTGGGATGAAGCGGCCTGGACCAACCTTACACGTACGCTTATGTGAGACCGGTTCCACCGACTGACATGCACTAGTTGCATAAGGTGGCTGGCGGGTGTCTGTCTCTCCCACTTTAGTTGGAGCGGATTCGATGAAAAGGGTCCTTATGAAGGGTAAATAGAAGTTGACAAAATCACGTTGTGGTTATTCATAGGTAAGAAAACGTTCTTGCTAGAACCCAATTGCAGCCACGTAAAAGATGCAACAACAATTAGAGGACGTCTAACTTGTTTTTGCAGCAATTGTCATGTGATGTGATATGGCCAGAAGTTGTGATGAATGATGAATGATATATTGTGATGTATGAGATCATGTTCTTGTAGTAGGAATCACGACTTGCATGTCGATGAGTATGACAACCGGCAGGAGCCATAGGAGTTGTCTTTATTTTTTGTATGACCTGCGTGTCATTGAAGAATGCCATGTAAATTACTTTACTTTATTGCTAAACGCGTTAGCCATAGAAGTAGAAGTAGTCGTTGGTGTGACAACTTCATGAAGACACGATGATGGAGATCATGATGATGGAGATCATGGTGTCATGCCGGTGACAAGATGATCATGGAGCCCCGAAGATGGAGATCAATGGAGCTATATGATATTGGCCATATCATGTCACTACTATATAATTGCATGTGATGTTTATTATGTTTATGCATCTTGTTTACGTAGAACGATGGTAGTAAATAAGATGATCCCTTACAACAATTTCAAGAAGTGTTCTCCCCTAACTGTGCACCGTTGCTAAAGTTCGTCGCTTCTAAGCACCACGTGATGATCGGGTGTGATGGATTCTTACGTTCACATACAACGGGTGTAAGACAGTTTTACACATGCAAAACACTTAGGGTTAACTTGACGAGCCTAGCATGTACAGACATGGCCTCGGAACACAGAGACCGAAAGGTCGAGCATGAGTCGTATAGTAGATACGATCAACATGAAGATGTTCACCGATGATGACTAGTCCGTCTCACGTGATGATCGGACACGGCCTAGTTGACTCGGATCATGTAATCACTTAGATGACTAGAGGGATGTCTATCTGAGTGGGAGTTCATAAGATGAACTTAATTATCCTGAACATAGTCAAATGATCTTTGCAAATTATGTCGTAAGCTCGCGCTTTAGTTCCACTATTTAGATATGATCCTAGAGAAAATATAGTTGAAAGTTGATAGTAGCGATTATGCGGACAGTAGAAAGCTTATGTCCTTAATGCACCGCTCAGTGTGCTGAACCCCAAACGTCGTTTGTGGATGTTGCGAACATCGAACATACACGTTTTGATAACTACGTGATAGTTCAATTAAACGGTTTAGAATTGAGGCACCAAAGACGTTTTTTCAAAACGTCGTGGAACATATGAGATGTTTCGAGGGCTGAAATTGGGATTTCAGGCTCGTGCCCACGTCAAGAGGTATAAGACCTCCAACAATTTTCTTAGCCTGCAAACTAAGGGAGAAAAGCTCAATCGTTGAGCTTGTGCTCAGATTGTCTGAGTACAACAATCACTTGAATCGAGTGGGAGTTGATCTTCCAGATGAGATAGTGATGTTTCTCCAAAGTCATTGCCACCAAGCTGCTAGAGCCTCGTGATGAACTATAACATATCAGGGATAGATATGATGATCCTTGAGGTATTCGTGATGTTTGACACCGCGAAAGTAGAAATCAAGAAGGAGCATCAATTGTTGATGGTTGGTGAAACCACTAGTTTCAAGAAGGGCAAGGGCAAGAAGGGATACTTCGTGAAACAGCAAATCAGCTGCTGCTTTAATGAAGAAACCCGAGGTTGAATCCTAAACCCGAGACTAAGTGCTTCTGTAATAAGGGAAACAGCCATTGGAGCAGAATTACCCTAGATACTTGGTAGATGAGAAGGCTGGCAAGGTCGATAGAAGTATATTGGATATACATTATGTTAATGTGTACTTTACTAGTACTCCTAGTAGCACCAGGGTATTAGATACCGGTTCGGTTGCTAAGTGTTAGTAACTCGAAATAAAAGCTACGGAATAAACGGAGACTAGCTAAAGGTGAGCTGACGATATGTGTTGGAAGTTTTTCCAAGCTTGATGTGATCAAGCATCGCACGCTCCCTCTACCAACGAGATTGGTGTTAAACCTAAATAATTGCATTTGGTGTTTGCGTTAAAGCATAGACATGATTGGATTATGTCTATCGCAATACGGTTATTCATTTAAGGAGAATAATGGTTACTCTATTTATTTGAATAATACCTTCAATGGTCTTGCACCTAAAAGAATGGTTTATTGAATCTCGATCGTAGTGATACACATTTTCATGCCAAAAGGTATAAGATAGTAATGATAGTACCACTTACTTGTGGCACTGCCATGTAGGTCATATTGGTATAAAACGCATGAAGAAGCTCCATGTTGATGGATCTTTGGACTCACTCGTTTTTGAAAAGTTTGAGACATGCGAACCATGTCCATTGGTGTATATGCATGAAGAAACTCCATGCAAATGGACCGTTCGGACTCACTTGATTTTGAATCACTTGAGATATGCAAATTATACCACATGGGCAAGATGACTGAAAGCCTCGTATTCAGTAAAATGGAACAAGATTGCAACTTGTTGGAAGCAACACATTTTGATGTGTGCAGTCCAATGAGTGCTGAGGCATGCAGTGAATATCGTTATGTTCTTACTTCACGGATGATTTGAGTAGATATTGAGTATATTTACTTGATGAAACACAAGTCTGAATTATTGAATGGTTCAAGTAATTTCAAAGTGAAGTTGAAGATCATCGTGACAAGAGGATAAAATGTCTATGATATGATCATAGAGATGAGTATCTGAGTTACGAGCTTTGGCACGCAATTAAGACATTGTGGAAATTGTTTCACAATTAATACCGCCTGGAACACCATAGTGTGATGGTGTGTCCGAACATCATAGTTGCACCCTATTGGATATGGTGCATACCATGATGTCTCTTATCGAATTACCACTATCGTTCATGGGTTAGGCATTAGAGACAACCGCACTCACTTTAATAGGGCACCACGTAACTCCGTTGAGACGACACCATATGAACTATGGTTTGGAGAAACCTACGCTGTCGTTCCTTAAAAGTTTGGGCTGCGACGCTTATGTGAAAAAAGTTTCAGGTTGATAAGCTCGAACCCAAAGCGGATAAAATGCATCTTCATAGGACACCCAAAACAGTTGGGTATACCTCCTAATTCAGATTCGAAAGCAATAGGGATTGTTTCTTGAACCGGGTCCTTTCTCGAGGAAAAGTTTGTCTCGAAAAGTTGAGTGGGAGGATGGTGGAGACTTGATATGGTTATTGAACCATTACTACAACTAGTGTGTAGCAGGGCACAGGAAGTTGTTCCTGTGGCACCTACACCAATTGAAGTAGAAGCTTATGATAGTGATCATGAAACTTCAGATCGAGTCACTACCGTACCTCGTAGGACGACAAGGACGCACACTGCTTCGGAGTGGTACGGTGATCCTGTCTTGAAGGTCATGTTGCTAGACAACAATGAACCTACGAGCTATGGAGAAGCGATGGTGGGCCCAAATTCCAACAAATGGTTAGAAGCCATGAAATCCGAGATAGGATCCATGTATCAGAACAAAGCATGGACTTTGGTGGACTTACCCGATGATCGACAAGCCATTGAGATAAATGGATCTTTAAGAAGAAGACGGACGTGGACGGTAATATCACCGTCTATGAAGCTCGACTTGTGGCGAAGAGTTTTTCACAAGTTCAAGGAGTTGACTACGATGAGATTTTTTTCATCCGTAGCGATGCTTAAGTCCGTTGGAATCATGTTAGCATTAGCTGCATTTATGAAATCTAGCAGGTGGATGTCAAAACGAGTTAACTTACCAGTTTTCATAAGGAAAGGTTGTATGTGATACAATCAGAAAGGTTTTGTCGATCCTAAGGATGCTAAAAGGTATGCTAGCACCAGCGATCCTTCTAAGGACTGGAGTAAGCATCTCGGAGCTGGAATGTGCGCTTTGATGAGATGATCAAAGATTTTGGGTTTATACAAAGTTCATGAGAAACTTGTATTTCCAAAGAAGTGAGTGGGAGCACTATAGAATTTCTAATGAGTATATGTTGTTGACATATTGTTGATCAGAAATGATGTAGAATTTCTAGAAAGCATATAGGGTTGTTTAAAAAGTGTTTTTCAAGGGAAACCTGGATTAAGCTACTTGAACATTGAGCATCAAGATCTATGAAGGTGGATCAAAAACGCTTAATGGTACTTTCAAATGAGCATATACCTTGACATGATCTTGAAGATGTTAAAGATGGATCAGTCAAAGAAGGAGTTCTTGCCTGAGATGTAAGGTATGAAGTTAAGACTTAAAGCTCGACCACGGCAGAAAAGAGAGAAAGGACGAAGGTCGTCCCCTATGCTTTAGACGTAGGCTCTACAGTATGCTATGCTGAGTATCGCACCTGATGTGTGCCTTGCCACATGTCTGGCAAGAGGGTACAAAGGTGATCAAGGAGTGGATCACCAGATAGCGGTCAAAATTATCCTTAGAGGAATAAGGATTTGTTTCTCTATTATGGAGGTGATAAAGAGTTCGGCGTAAAGGGTTACGACGATGCAAGCTTTAACACCTATCCGAATGACTCTGAGTAGCAAACCGGATACGTATAGTGGAGCAACCATTTGGAGTAGCTCCAAGTGGAGCGTGGAAGCAGCATTTACAATATGACCTAGAGATTTGCGAAGTACATACGGATCTGAATGTTATAGATCCATTGACTAAAACCTCTCTCACAAGCAGAACATGATCAAACCCCAGAACTCATTGAGTCTTAATCACATGATGATGTGAACTAGTTTAATGACACTAGTAAACTCTTTGGATGTTGGTCACATGGTGATGTGACCTGTGAGTGTTAATCACATGGCGATGTGAACTAGATTATTGACTCTAGTGCAAGTGGGAGACTGTTGGAAATATGCCCTAGAGGCAATAATAAATAAGTTATTATTATATTTCCTTGTTCATGATAATCGTTTATTATCCATGCTATAATTGTATTGATAGGAAACTCAGATACATGTGTGGGTACATAGACAACACCATGTCCCTAGTAAGCCTCTAGTTGACTAGCTCGTTGATCAATAGATGGTTACGGTTTCCTGACCATGGACATTGGATGTCATTGATAACGGGATCACATCATTAGGAGAATGATGTGATGGACAAGACCCAATCCTAAGCCTAGCACAAAGATCGTGTAGTTCGTATGCTAAAGCTTTTCTAATGTCAAGTATCTTTTCCTTAGACCATGAGATTGTGCAACTCCCAGATACCGTAGGAATGCTTTGGGTGTACCAAACGTCACAACGTAACTGGGTGGCTATAAAGGTGCACTACAGGATCTCCGAAAGTGTTTGTTGGGTTGGCACGAATCGAGACTGGGATTTGTCACTCCGTGTTAACGGAGAGGTATCTCTGGGCCCACTCGGTAGGAAATCATCATAATGTGCACAATGTGACCAAGGGGTTGATCACGGGATGATGTGTTATGGAACGAGTACAGAGACTTGCCGGTAACGAAATTGAACAAGGTATCGGTATACCGACGATCGAATCTCGGGCAAGTACAATACTGCTAGACAAAGGGAATTGTATACGGGATTGATTGAGTCCTTGACATTGTGGTTCATCCGATGAGATCATCGTGGAACATGTGGGAGCCAACATGGGTATCCAGATCCTGCTGTTGGTTATTGACCGGAGAACGTCTCGGTCATGTCTGCATGGTTCCCGAACCTGTAGGGTCTACACACTTAAGGTTCGATGATGCTAGGGTTATGAAGGAAGTTTTGTATGTGGTTACCGAATGTCGTTTGGAGTCCCGGATGAGATCCCGGACGTCACGAGGAGTTCCGGAATGGTCCAGAGGTAAAGATTTATATATGGGAAGTCCTGTTTTGGTCACCGAAAAAGTTTCGGGTTTTATCGGTAACGTACCGGGACCACCGGGAGGGTCCCGGGGGTCCACCAAGTGGGGCCACCGGCCCCGGAGGGCTGCATGGGCCAAGTGTGGGAGGGGACCAGCCCTAGGTGGGCTGGTGCGCCCCCCCACAAGGGCCCAAGGCGCCTAGGGTTTGGGGAGAGGGTGCTTCCACCTAACTTGGGGGGCAAGTTTCCCCTCTCCCCTTCCTTGGCCACCACCCTAGATGGGTTTGGGCTGGCCGCCGCCCCTAGGGGTGGAACCCTAGGTGGGGGCGCAGCCCCCCCCCCCTCTCCCCCTATATATACTTGAGGTCTTGAGGGCTGCCAAGACATGAGTTTTGACCTCTCCCAGGCGCAGCCCTACCTCTCTCCCTTCTCCTCTCCCGCGGTGCTTGGCGAAGCCCTACAGGATTGCCACGCTCCTCCACCACCACCACACCGTTGTGCTGCTGCTGGACGGAGTCTTCCTCAACCTCTCCCTCTCTCCTTGCTGGATCAAGGCGTGGGAGACGTCACCGGGCTGTACGTGTGTTGAACGCGGAGGTGCCGTCCGTTCGGCACTAGGATCTCTGGTGATTTGGATCACGACGAGTACGACTCCTTCAACCCCGTTCTCTTGAACGCTTCCGCACGCGATCTACAAGTGGTATGTAGATGCAATCTCTCTCCCTTGACTCATTGCTTAGATGAACTCATAGATGGATCTTGGTGAAACCGTAGGAAAATTTTTAATTTTCTGCAACGTTCCCCAACAGGACTAACGAACCGTGAAGATACAGAACCGAAGGCCTTCTCCCGTGTCCGGGTGGGACTCTCCTTTGTGTGGATGGCAAGCTTAGAAACCAGACATGTACTTTCCTTCCTCTGTTGACCGACTTTGTGTAAGCCTAGCCCCCTCTGGTGTCTATATAAACTGGAGGGTTTAGTCCGTAGGAGCAATCATAATCATACATGCTAGACATCTAGGGTTTAGCCATTACGATCTCGAGGTAGATCAACTCTTGTAACCCTTATACTCATCAAAGTCAATCAAGCAGGAAGTAGGGTATTACCTCCATTAAGAGGGCCCGAACCTGGGTAAACATCATGTCCCCTTCCTCCTGTTACCTTTGATCCTCAGACGCACTATTCGGGACCCCCTACCCGAGATCTGTCGGTTTTGACACCGACAACAGGCGGTGCAACCGAAGCACCGGATCCGCTTCAGCAACGGCAATAGCTGGCGCAAACTCAACCGCAACACGAGCACCATCAACGATCCTTAGCTATCAAGTATGACAACGATACCCATACGCCATCGAGAATCAGGTACTATTATCCAACGGCCGGCGCCTACGTTCACTTTCTTAGCATAAGCACCACACCTTTGAATTTCTTCGAGGCATCATTCAATTTTTCATGAGACGTGTTATTCTGCTTGCACCTGTAGGGCCATACTTCTGGCAAACAGTGCACATATATTACAATGCTTTAGTTTTGTCCTAAGTATTATTGTACTTCCTAGATATCACTACCTACTATTTTACTTCTTGCATGCTATATTTATGATAATGGTGTTGTTCTGATGCCACTTGTTGGTTCCATCAGACTGCTTCATGTTCTCTATGCTTAATTACACATCAGCAAACTAGCATGTGGTTCTGCTGCTTTTTGTTGGTTTTACCCTACATTTTCTGATGCTAGCTATTACATCACTGCTCTGAGCCTCTATTCATTACGGGGTTGTTTGGTTCCCAGGCACAGTTTGACAAGCCAAAGTTTGGCAGCCATAGTTTAGTTGGCATGTGTTTGGTTTTTGCCACACTTTGGCTTGCCACACTTTATTGCCCCTATGGCCCACTTGTCATAGAGACAAAAAAAATTTGCCAAAGTTTGGCGCCCAATTTCTCAGCCACACTTGTGTGGCTTGCCATACTTGTGTGGTTTACCATACTTGTGTGGCTAGCCACACTTTGGCTTGGCCACACTAGTCTCCAACCAAACAGACCCTACTTTTTTGTGCATTCTCAATCTTCCCAAGTTGCATGACTAATTTGATGCTTCTATTAATTATGGAGCTGCCAACCCCATCAAGCAAAATATTTGTTCTTTTGGGGCTGGCACCTCGAACAAGCATAAAAATAGAGTGAAGCACATATATTGTTGTGTAAGCACACACCCTTCTTTCATTAGTTTAGATGTACCATTGATGCTCAATTCGAACCTGTGCATGCGATTAAAATTAATTTTACCTAAATAGAGGGTGCAGAATAAACTACAACAACTAGATTTACAACCACGGGATGCTGACGATATCTTCAAAGAACATTTCAACAACAATGAGGCTTCACGTCAACATACGGTAAGCCAATGTGTTTTAGTACATGTGAAATGTAATGTGTGTGGGCTGCTTTCTTGGCTTGTGCCCTCAACCTGTAATCCTATAGAATTACAAATAGTTCTTAATCCTATAGAATTACAAATAGTTCTATTGTCTGCTTTGTTGTATTGCTTGATTTGAATGCTTGTTTGCTACTTGTAAGGCTATACCTGAGTTGGCCAATATGTTAGCAGTGTCGGTTGTACTATCGTAAAGAAATGCATGCCTAGTTCATTTGACTCCTTAACTTTTCCTATGAACTTCATCACAAGACATCTTTGTAGTTTATATGAGGCCACACTGTTAAGTGCTTTCTCAGACTATTTCAACTGCTTAGATGCCTTGGCAACTTAAATATAGCGGTGGTACACTCCCTTTCAACTAGGGATGTCAACTGGGTCCCGTTTAATCCCGATTAAAGTCCACTAGTGGTATGATAGTTCAGAAGAGTTTTTGTTTTTTGAGGAAATGAACTAGGGAGCTAGCAAAAACTAACTAGATGGGACTAGCGGATGTCGTTTATTTGCCACTTATATCCCTAGTTTCATCTTACCATTTTAATTTCTTTTTGGCTGATGCTGCTTCGAACCATTTAAATATAGCTTGCCATGCTCGGCAATAATTCATATGTCACTTACCATGTAAGCTTACTGCCTGGATCATGCGATAACTATCTCTTACTTATGTCCAGCGGAAACCTTTCAGGATGCCGTTCACACTAGGACACAATGTACAACCCCAGAATCTATTTGTTGAACTAGTGCGTCATCCATGTTACCAAATGGTAGCAGTTCAGAGACAACACCGCCGGAGAGCAGTCTGAGCACAGATATTATAGTTCTTGTGGCTCTACTAGAGGCAGAAAGAGATGGTGTGGCTGCCATGAATGAGGTAATCTTGATCTTGAGGCTGGAAATTATGCAACCACCTGCACGCATTATGCAAGCAACCCAAGAATTGGAGGAAGTAAGAATGTTGCATTTGAAGATGGAGGAGGCCCTGCTGCTTCTGCTATCTGAAGCCTAGGGTAATCCCAGTTCTTCTCTAGATACCAGTTGAAATTGTCATTAGATTATTATACTTGCATGTTGTGTCATGTCTCTGAATGGTTTAAGTTGTAAGACCCCCTATGTTGTCCATGTGTTGTACTGATCTGAATTTTTTAGGCGAGGTAATCCTTAGTACTTGTATGATTGACATCAGGTGAACTATTTTTCGTGTGAGCATATTATATTGGATGAAATAACTATTTGACTCAAAGTGTATCCAACCTACTAAATTCGAAGATCACGGCATTTCTAAATCATAATCATATATTAAGGTGGAATAAATCTTTGTCATGGTTTTGAAGAAATAAATAACAAAACGTAGAATGATGTATGGATATTCGTAGTCGAATACAAATTGCCTTTGAATTTAGTTGTCAGGGCCCAGGGTAAATGTGAATGCTAATTCTCCCAAATTTTGAACGAAGCGGAAAAACACCCACTATCATTTGTCGGCTGCCCGAAGCAAGTGTTTGCGAATGGAAATTATTTTCTACCCCTGACACTTCACATCCTAATCGACCCGATTTCCACTGTTGTCTGTAGGGGTAGACTAGTAACTTCAATCAGACATGAGACGCCCGCCTCTGAGCCCATTCAGACATGGTGGGTGCCAAACGTGGGCCGCAAAACACATTTAATTCAAGATCGTCCGGAAGACATGTGTCTCTCCCTCCATTTCCCCATTCATACACGTTGGACAGCAAAACAAACTCTCCTTGTCCGAAATCGATGTAGGCAAATATTTTAATAGGGGCAGATGTGTAACTTCCCTCAGACATGACACAACCGCCCTACCTGTCAGCCCCGTTCATACACCGTGGGCGCCAACCATGGGCGGCAAAACACCCTCTCCTCGCCCGAAATCTCTACCGACAAACATTGGGGAGATGCGAGATTACCGTCCTATCCCCAACCGACATGATGTCCAAAATTTTAAACGGGGAATAAGTTCGTAACTTTCCCACATTTCAGACAAGTGCATCCCAAAGTTTGAGATCCCCCCTCCATTTCCCCATTCATACACCATTGGCGCCACAACAACCTCCCCATTGCAGCTAGCCTCCTCCGTCCGCCACTCCATCCTCCACATTGCCGGAGCTGCTACCCCTACCCCGTCATCCACTACAAGAGATGGACGTCTCTCATCCACGGTGACGGACTAGGATCCTTTCATCACGTCTTCTCGCTTCATCGACGTCGCTGTCCACCTTGCCGTTGCCGCTCCTATGACCACCTCATCCACGGCAACATGACTTATCCCCCGACCCGGCCATTTGTCGTCTAAAGTCTTCTTCCGCACCGCCAACAGACATCGCACCCGCAGCACCCTCAATGTATCAGCAGGGGGCTACACGGTGTCGCGAGAGAGGTGGTACTCTTTCATATCTTCTTAAGTTATTGATCTCACCAGAAAAATAGATCGTAACTTGTTTACTGTACTTTTCTTGTCCGTACCAAATTGTAGTGGCTAGTTGAAAGAAAACAATGGTTGCGAAGTAGCCTTTCTCCAGTTTGCACCTTAAGATCCGCCATGGCAGGGTCACTATACTCGTAAAGCTTATGGTTTTCCCCCTTTATATTCACTACCATCATCGTAGGTGCTTTGTGTCGTGCTAGCACTGCTCCTCAAGAGCTCAAACCATCAAGTGAAACAACATGCCACTCATAATTCCAAAGCTTAGTTGTCGAAATACGAATCTGATATGATGCTCATATTACTAAATAGAGAATGTTTATTTGGTCACCTAATGTTCCTATATTCGTTTCGAAAAGCATGTGCACCACACACAGGCGGAGCTATAGTTAAAATATTGGGCGGGCCAGAAGGCTTAGGCTACAAGGGACCCCAAATTTTGGTACAAATTTACCTTCACTCCTTTGTATATTAGACTAGGGCTGAGCGGGCCATGGCATTGTTTTGTTCTTATGTAGCTCCTCCAATGGCGCCACATATAGAGAGACAGTAGGGATTTGCATTTCTCTGTGCGCTCTAGTTCATCATGGGTGGGCAACACACATTGTATTATCTAACTAGCAAGATGCCTATGCGTTGTGTGGAACATCAAGATGCATTTGTATGAGTATTTTATCTTGTGGAAGAAAAGGATGAACGAGGGAAGGCCTTATCTGCAAATGTGGAGAGGAGTGCGGGTAAATTGTCATAGTTTCCTTCCTATCCGTTAGATATAGATCAGACAGCCTATATTGCAGGATGGAAGGCACACCATCATCATCAACTCTGATTTTTATAAGATTAGAGATAGAGAGATAGAGATAAGAGTATAAGAGTACAGAAAAAAGTAAAGAAATATGCTTTCTCTATGTTATCATGTTCCTCTTCTGTTCTTCTTAATAAGTATATTACTTTCCTAAACTGCCTTGGGTGCGTGTGTGTGTTGTGGTGGCATGCGTTTCTATCGGGTGTTGTTCATCATTGCTTTATTTATAAAGTGGGGCGAAAGCCTTTTTCGGTAAAATATAAGTCTATATTCCAATAAGAACTACTGCGGATGTATATAGACATATTTGATGTATATAGACATATTTTAGAGTGTACATTCACTCATTTTGCTATGTATGTAGTCCGCATTCGAATCTCTAAGAGATTTATATTTAAGAACGGAGGGAGTAGTACAGTATGTTCCTTATCGGGAAGTGGAGCAGGGACATTTGCAGTCGACAAGTCTATTGGATAGCTTCAGATGGATGTTTTCAACGATTCTAGATGGTCTGCAATAATATCCGCTAAATGTTGGGAGTTATGTCGTCTTTGATAGTATAGACTGGTAGTAGTAGCATTGTGCCTTCAGTTGAATAGAGCTTCCCCTTTTGGGGTCGAAGCCTTTCCGAACCCTTTCTTGCCGTACCGGCAATACAAGCCCATATGGTCCAGCTAGTTCCACTTTCCTAATTTTACTCTTGATGCTTAGGGTTTTACCCTTTTATCTACTCTACTATGATCTGCGTAGGTGCTTTCTGTCATACTAGCAGTACTCCACCCTTCAAGCTAAACAACACAGGACTCATAATTCCAAAGCTTAGTTGTTCAAATATGATTGTGATATGATACTGATATTAGTTACAGACACATTTAATTGGTTAGCTAAAGGTCCCACTTGAGTTTCCAAATGCAGGTCGCGACATATAGAGAGATAGTAGAATCGCATTTCTTTGCCACTCGTTGACTGTACTTTCTTGTTCATACCAAATCTTAGTTGTTATTTCAAAGCAAACATCGGTTGCTAACTACCCTTTGTGCGGTTTGCAGCTTCAGATCTGCCACCCCACTTCCATGGTCAATACTATACTCATCATGCTTACGGTTTCCCCATTTTATGATGACCATGATCAGCCTACGTTGTTCATGTCATAATAGCACTGGTCCACCCATTGAGCTAAACAAGGTTAGTTGTACAAATTCGAATATATTATGCTGATATTAGTAAAACTGAGACATGTTTAATTGGTCAGCTAAATGTTCCTACTTTAGTTCTGAAATGCATGTGAGCCACATATGGAGAGAACGGAAGGAATAGTATTTCTCTGTGCGCTCTGGTTCATCATGGGTGGGCAACAGACGTTGTATAGAAAGACTTGTAATATCTTCAATCTGCTTGCTCTTCTGCTCTTCTTTAACATGATCCTCTTCTCTTCTTTAATAAGTATGTTCCTTGTTGGGAAGAGTAGCAGAGACATTTGTGGTCGACTGGTCAGGTCGAGTTGTTCTCCCTTAGTATATTTTGAATCTGCCAGGTCAGGTCGACTTGTTCTTCTTTACTATATGTTGAAGCTGTCATCTATGAAGTATCATCACTTATAGAGCTCTCATATTTTGAGTAGTAGGCTACATTATATTAATGCACGCACCAAATTACAGCATGCATGGCATCTCTCAGAAGAATTGCAGAGATAGCACAAAGGGGTTCACATGGAGGCAGTATTAGATTAGAATCACTTTTGCATTACAAAGATAATCTCACTTGTTTTTATGTTTTCATGCATGTCAGGTATTGAGCATGATCAAAATGAATATGAGAATGGGTGCACGAGAGGAATATTGCGGAACAATCCACTGGCTAATAAACTTGGCATGGTGGAGGATGGCCTATCTTATTCACCCATCAAGGTGCTTGCTCTAACTTGGCAAGGTTGTAGTGGTCGCAGATATTTTGCATATGACCTCTTGCATTACTTCTACTTTGTTACACCACCATCTGATTAGTTTAAGCATCCTACATGAGTATATGACATACATATCCATTTTCTGTACATATTCCATGTGTCATCATACTATGTTTTTCCAGTCAAATGTTGTCCTTTCGTTATAGATGTCCAAAAGGAAGAGGGTGAGTGCAGATCCTCAAGGAGTACAAACTAGGTATTTGGAAAAAGTAGTTACACCCGTTAAATCAAATAGATCAGCAGCCACAAAAAACAAAGGCCCAAGTGTACCATACTTTACCCCTACTCCACTGGCCAAACCCCTATTAGAACTGTAGAGAGCCCAGCGTCACGTACTGTCTATGATATTAATTCAAAATTTGAACTCCTAAATTTCTGCATGTGCCTTACCTTCTCTCTTGTATGAAAACTAATTTCAGATGAATCACCTTTCTCAAAGGATCATAGGATCTCAGAACAATATTGGGCACTGCGTTGCTCTTGTCAGTACCTCTTGCCCTTTGTCAGCATACATACACTCTTTTTTGTTTGATTATGTAGAATCACTGTAAATGTTCGCTTCTTTATCCTCCCTTTTCTCAAAATTATAAGATCTATATTTACTCTTAGATAAATGTAGAATTAACACAATGGTTATGAAGCTTTGGATTGCTCATGTAAGTACATGTTGTCATGTACTCCCTCTGTATCGAATTAATTGTTGATCAATTGGATGTATTTAGAACTTAATAGTGCTAGATACATGTATGGTGGCTGTTTTTGAGGAAGATATAAGGAGGCTTATGTGTGATAGAGCATATCATATCACAGGGTTTGGATGCACCGGCAAAGTTTGGACCAACTCTCGAGGTGAGAAAGGGCAATGCACGGTACCGAAGAGGCTAGCAATATGTGGATAGGTGGAAGTGTGTAATTGTCCATGAACTCACATTAGTCATGAAGAACTTATATACTTATTGTGAAAGTTTTATTAGCCGTCGAAGCAAAGTACTACTCACATGCCGCTAGGGAGGAGGCTGGTAGGATTTAACCATCGTGCAGCCCCGATTTAGACAGCACTCAAGTATAGAGGTGAATTAGGTCAAATGGAGCTGCATGGGACCCACAAGCTGTGGTGGCGCGCCCCCAGGTGTGAGCTTGTGGCTCTCCCATAGGGCTTCTGGCCTCCTCCCGAACTTTCTAGGGTCCCTTCTTGTCCAGAAAAAATCATAGCAAAATTTTATCGTGTTTGGACTTTGTTTGGTATTGATTTTCTGAAAAGCCAAAAACAAGTAAAAGAAATAGCAACTAGCACTAGGCAATAGGTTAATAGGTTAGTCCCAAAAATAGAATAAAATTGCATATAAAGCATCTAAGATTGATAATATAATAGCATGAAACAATAAAAAATTATAGGTACGTTGGAGACGTATCAAGGCCGGGCATGCTCAAGGTGCCGCTCGAAAGCCAAGATAGCGCAGCTAGACGCAAACGCGGCGGCACTCGCACTAGTGGCGCAGGTAATCGAGGGCGAGAATGCCTCCAACTGCACGTCCTACACACTGGCATCAACCTTTTGAGGGGGCATGTTGCAGGTGGATAGTGACGGACCGTCCACGTCCGTCATCAACTTCACGTCCACCGGCATTGGCGGCGGACAGGTCATGGACTCCTCCGAGGATAAGTAGGGCATGAGAGGCGATATGGCTTTGTGTCCCATATGGGTCGGTCTGTCTCCCATGTCCTAGTCTTCCTCGTCAGAGAGTGCACCTTCACTTCACGGGTCTTAAACCCCGTTGACGCTCAAGACGACAGATGGTGGACTTGGTCGCCGATGTGAAATACAAAGTAAGTGGACGATGGGCACCGCCGTAGGATAGGTTTAGGTCTGACCACTTTTCATTAATGAAAAATGTTTGAATTGTTATGAATGTGATTTGCTTTATATGAAAATGAGCCGGTTTGCATGACTTTCTTCTAGTTTAGTTGAACCTTGCTTGAATTGTATGCGGGTAGCGTCGGATGCTCCCGCATTTGTGTCCATGGACTGGTCCCCTCCTGTCCGCGGATGGATGTGGGAGGAAATTTGCGGGTCAGTATAGGAGATGCCATAAAGCATGTAATGGTGATTGCATAACTCCACATCGCTTCCTTTCCCTCAGAAGTGGCTAGTGAGAAGAACTCATCCTATCGAGAGGCTCCGCCTGCCAACCCATGGATCTGCCTGCTCTCTGCATACCGCTCCAGTCCCTAGTGATGGGGAGGGAAATTCAGTGCTTCAGCTCCAGCTAGCCATTCAAGTTAGGGCTTGTTTAACCCTCGCATATGCAACACTTTGGGAGGATGGTGGGGCCTCATCTTCTAGCCGATATTTCAAGCTTCAATCCACCTTGAGTACGTGTGTCAACACAAACTCAACAGAGCTCAGGTGTAGATTCCTGGAGTTTGCTTGGGGTGCTGGATTAGGGTTTCTTGCCCTAGGTATGCGACACTAAGATCTGGTGTGAGACACTTCAAATCAATTTAAGGGCTCAACGCGATTATTGCGGCTCCAGGGTGTTAGTATTTAAGGGCACCTGGATGAAAACTTTTCGATTATAATCGAGAAGGTACCAACTCCAATACAGGAGTGGAAAAAGTGGTATGTGAGTGGCTCATTTTGACTACGGTAGGTCTTTCGATGGTCTAGGGAAATTGGTTTAGTTTTTCTATGTTCATACTTTATAGTTCTTTGTACTTCTGGTGAACTTGTATAATAGATTCAGATGATCTTTTGAAAAACAATCGTTATCAAGGGAACGATGGATACATATGTCGATATGCGCAATGCAGTGCCTTATTTAATTCATACGATGCCAAATTGCCGAGGTCCATGCCAGTTGTCACAAAATAAATTTATAGAAAAAGCGATTGAACATGTAAACATGTGTTGAGCCTTGTCTTGTTTTCCAGAAAGAGATTAGTGCTTCAGATGTCAACGATGGAAATATGAACATACTACTTCGTTTCCATGCATGTGACATAAACATAATTTAGTTCAGTTAAGTGGGTAGTCATTTGCAGGCTGCCTGCATCGACTTTTGGCTATTTGCATTTGTGGCTCGGCTCAATGGATTGAGTAAATAAAAGCTCTGAATTAGGTTTTACACATGGTTTGGTTGTCTCTGTCACCAATTTCTGCATCACGAGGTCATTTGATGCATGGCGCTTGGTTGGTAACAGTTGGTGGCTATGGCGATGAAGGTGTAAAACATGGCCTTTGGTTGCTGCAAGGCCTAATTTTGTGGTCACTCCTTCTCAATAGTGGTGACCTTACCAGACAGTACAATTCATGGGTAGTACCAATATAACATCATTTTACCACTAGTAGCTAAGCAAATGTCAGTTCGTCTTAGCTACTAACAATGACATTACAAAATTAATTGTCATCACATGGCTCAATGGGGTAAAGTTCATCATTAGCAATTAACCTTGTCCATGTTGCATTTGCATATCATCCATGTCATGCCATTACATCTCATGAGCATGTTGGATCTTCCTCGTAGTAGTGAAATTGATTATGTTGTTCTTTGTGGTGTTGCTTTGCTTTTTCGCGGATAGGACTCCAAGATGACATGAGATACGAGTAAGATCCATGATGTACCAAGTGAGGACCCCACCCCCCCCCCCTCCCCCCTCTTCCTTATTCATGTTGATCCCATGCTATCTCCACCAGACTTGCACTAGTTTCCGATGTTGTAGTTCTGATGTGATACCTATATTATGCATAGCCTTTTGATTACCATATATTGCTTGATCTCCTTACCCAGCTATACCATATTGCTTTGTATGTTTCTCGCTAGCCTCCTTATGATGTAGTATCCATGCTTATGTTGCAATTGTCTCCATGTTACCTTTCTTATGACATTCGTATGTGGGGTGCACCATTAATCATGTCTTAAGCATCTAGAGTTGATGGATATGATATGTTATGAAATATGGTAGTAAGTAGGACGCTCACGGGTGTTTTGTTCCACTCGATCCGCCCTAGGGCCCAAGTTCTTGTTGTCTTGGCCGAAAATGAGCACGTTAACCACACGTGGGAAGTGCTTTATGGGGCCTACCTTCGATCATGCACCTGAAACAATACTCTTTCCAGGGCACAAGCTAATATTTCGTTTGCCTTACTAACTGGGTGCTACTCCCGTAGAAGGTGTTTGATTTTTCCGAAGAGGAGACGTGATGTAGCACAACAGCAGAAGTATTTCCCTTAGTTAAGAACCAAGGTTTATCGAACCACTAGGACTTTCCAAGCTAACAATATAAGCAATACCTACACACAAACAAAAAGAAATGTTTGCACGTCACTTACAAGGAGGTTGCCAATCCCCTTGTCTTGCTAGTCACAAGGTCAAAAGCAAATAGTGATAGATAATGATAGAGTAAACAAAAAATAGTAAAGTATAAAAAGAGCAACAGTGCAACGCAAATAATAATAGAGAATGGACCCGAGGCCCATAGGTTCATTAGTGGAAACTCTCTCGAAAGTAGGTAATGGCTTGGTAAACAATTATTGTTGGGCAATTTACAAAAAAGTAGCAATTCATAACTATGATCATTCATGGCATAATCTTGTATAGGAATCACGCCCGTGTCAAGTAGACCATTAATCCAACTTCATCTACTAATATTACTCCACCCCAAGACCGCTATCCGGCATGCATCTGAAAGTATTAAGTTTGCAAAAAACAGAGTAACGCGATAAGCAATATGACAAGATGTAGACAGAAAGAAACCTAGCAATAAGATAAGTCCTCGTCATCTTATTCTTAGTAGCAACAACACACTACTAGGGAAAAGCCTAGCAGCAGCGTGGGTTTTGGCCCCCTCAGTAGCGCGGGTACCGGCGCTACTAATAAGGCACTACAGCTAACGTACAGCAGTAGCGCCTGTTGACCCACGCTACTACTACTGATGAATAGCTGTAGCGCTCTTTGGAAAAGGGTGCTACTGATATTATCTGCAGCGCTGTTTAGCAGGAAGCGCTACTGGTAAGTCGGCGCTACTGCTAAATTTCCCCCCCTCGCTACTACTAGTTTTATTAGTTTTCTTTCCTTCATATTTGTTTTTTATTTGTTTTGTATTTGAATAGGCTTTATACAATAATCTTTAGCATATCATCCACATACAAATGTAATCATAGCATATACATACAATTAGTCTCATCAAATCATGTCATCATCATAATCATCATCCAACACAAAGTGGTCTCTCGTCATCAATCTCGAAAATAGCGATACAAGTCTCGATTACTTGCAAATACATCGTCATCCATCTAAACAATGATATACGCGAGAATAGCTATCACTTTGAGTACATGAGTTCGTATCCCTCTCTCGCATTAGCGTGAACCTAAACTAAGTACTGCGTGTCGCTCGGAAACCGAAAACCAGTACACCTGGGCCTGACACTCCGGCCACTTGTCGTATATATACTCCTGGCGTAGCACTTCTTGTCACGACCGGTTTTCCAATAAAAATATTTATTGAGAAACCAATCTTTTGAGTCCAGTATGAGAGAAATCCTCCTCACTGGTAGACAAATTCTTGATACAATAAGCCAGTAGCATAAAATATATTACAGGGTCGAACTACGGTTGCTCAACCAAATTATTACAAGCACGCCAATAATTATACATAATGGCGGACATGACACAGTGGTGTGGAGGCATACTACTGACTCGAGGATAGGGCGGTGGTGGAGAAACACAGCGGGGAGAGAGATACAAGACTCCACGTCTGTCGTCTCATCGAGCATCGAGGTGAGGCTCGATGAATTTATTTGGTAGCGGAAGCGGATATAATACAGTGACCAAATCCAGGGTCGCACGAGACTGACTGGGACTCCTCTAGGTGTCGGACTCTCTATCAAATTCTTCATCCATGAGATCGCCTTCGTCAGCATCTGGCCAAATCAACAAGCCAGTGAGTACTTTTTAAAGTACTCGCAAGACAGTTCGGACGTAAGATATAACAAATGCATGCATGAATGCGTCATGAATAATCCACCCATATACATTCAAAAATTAGCATAACAAGGTAAGTAAAAGGGAAACGGCGGTAGTCCGCCTGAAATCCCACAAAACATAAATGAAGACCGATCGGGTGTCTGAAGCGACGCCTCGAAAGGTGAACAAATAAATATAAGGAAATGATGCCACAGTCGGGCGTCTTAGCGACACCACATAAAGGGCTTTAAAAGAAATGCCACAGTCGGACGTCGGGGCGACATCACAGAAAGGGCTTTAAAAGAAATACCACAGTCGGGCGTCTTAGCGACACCACAGAAAGGGCTTTAAAAGAAATGCCACAGTCGGGCGTCTTAGCGACACCACAGAAAGGGCTTTAAAAGAAATGCCACAGTCGGGCGTCTTAGCGACACCACATAAAGGGCTTGAAAAGAAAGTAAAATACAACAATGCCACAGTCGGACGTCTGAGCGACATCGCAGAAAGGGCTTTAAAAGAAATGCCACAGTCGGGCGTCTCAACGACACCACATAAAGGGCTTGAAAAGAAAGTAAAATACAACAATGCCACAGTCGGACGTCTGAGCAACATCGCAGAAATGGCTTTTATTCACAAGTAAATAATACTCATAATAAACATTCAATTTATGAGAATAAATGGGTTAGTCCATTCACAGGAATAATCATTTAACCGGACTTAGCACTCATGCGATTCACCGGAGTCTCTGTCATCAAACTGATATTGTTTGGACAAGATAATACGAATTTGGACATGGAATAGATGATTTGGAGGAATATATGACTCTGCAGAGTTTGTACAAAAATTTTCCCACAGCCAACGGATTTCCGTAGTCACGAAGGACTAGTTCCGTTTACGGTATTTCGGAAGAAAACACAGCTAACCAGTACACACCCATCCTACCTCTCGATGCTAGGAATCACCCTAGACATCGTCCAAGAAAAACTTTTGAGACGGGGAGATCACAATCTCGAATAGCATGGGATCAAATTTATATACGCGCGCTCTAAGGGGTGCCCCCCTCTCGGTCCCAACCGGAAACACCCATGCCCCCTGACCGGATGACTGGCTTTAATCCAGGGCCATGGAACCATCATCACGGCCTCTCCTTTTGGTGTGTACCAGAAAAGCGGTTTGCAACTTACTAAACCATATTCCTTGCGGAAAACATGTGGTAGTACAGGGAAGGAAATGAGAGGAACTGGACCGATACGGTTTGACACTGAAGTCACATAGTCTGGCATAAGACTGGCATGCTACGACACTGCCATCTTACCCATCCTCATGCCAACACATGGCCATTCATACTCACATCCATCCACTTATGGATCATCGAACTCACTTACCTCAATATTGCATAAAATAACGTTCATCGATATGCTTCTCAACATGCCATGAAACTAACTAAATGCAAAACATGCCAAGACACTCATCATATCAAAAGTTCAAACATGCTTGCCTGGTTCAGAGTAGTCGGAGCCTAGCTCGGTGAAGTTCGCGGCTCCGTCACCTCCTTCGGTATCTACGGTATAAAGAAAATATGTGCGCTATCGTAAATACCAAGGGGTGCACAAAAAGTATTCCAAATATTTTTCAAATAAATCTGATAAAAAACTAGACAAAATTTTAAAGAGAACAGAAAAAGAATCAATCAAAAATACCTTTCTGTTTAAAAGTTATAAAGGTTTTTGTCTAGGGACTCATCTGTAATGAAACAGAAAGTTCCTAGGGGCTAGCTTATAAAAACAGAAAATGTTCCAGTGTTGAATACGTCAGCCCAGAGGGGAAAGCGCATTTTGCCCGAAGGCGCTTCCAGAAAACGATTCACTTAGAAGTGACAGAGAGGCTGACGGTGGGGTCCCACTCGTCAGGTTTAAACTTTCAAATGAGAGGGACGAAGCTCGTCGGCGCCCGAGAGCCACGGTGGTCACCGGCGGCGATCCACGGCGAGGTAAGGGGATCGGAGGTTACCAACATGCTCACCGTGTCCTTCCGCAACGGTGGGTGGTGGTGTTGGTCGCCGGGGAGCACCACGTCGACGGCGGTCTCAACTCCGGCGGACGGTGGTTCGGGTGTGCATGGAGCTCGTCGGAGAGAGCTGCGAAGGACAAATTGATGCTGGCGTTAGCTTACTGGGTGCTAGAGGGAGTAACTGACGGGGTTTGGGTGCCGGAGACGGCCTCATCGGAGCGAATCTTGGTGGAGGCCGAGGCGGATCGGGGCGGTCGGAGTTGGGGGAGGAGACCTCCTCGAGGTCCCCCTAGTGGCCTGGCGGGGCGTTGGTGAGGTGTGGTGATGATGCGTGCACGAGGGTGAGCTCGGGGGCCCTTTATATAGGCGGTCCGAGGTGGTGGCCGTGAACGGGGGTCTCCGGTGACGATTACGGCGGCGCAGGGATTGGTCGGGGTAATTAGGACGTTGTGCGTCATCGTGGAGGTCCACGGTTCCGTTTAGGTGCTAATCGAGCTGGAGTTTGGTGCTTTGGGGGTGAGTTCGACAGAACGGGGCGGCGCGGGCCCGTCGGCGGCAGGGAGCGCGTCCCGTGCTTGCCGGCCACGGTGGTGGTGCCACGGGCGTGCGCTGGCACGCATGAGGCCACGCGGAGAGCAGAGGGGCGATGGGCGGCGCGGAACGGCGTTGAGCCGCCGTTCTTGTCCCCTGTCGGCTGTAACGGGGTCTCGGCCGCCGCAAGACACGCCGGCGCGGGCGGCCAGGGGCGCCACCGACGCCGGGAAGACGCCAAGCGCGCGTGCGGGATGCTCCAGACAGGAGGAAGAGGCGGCGAGGAACGTGCCAAGGGCACTGTGGGCATGTGACTGAACCTCTGTCGAAGATCGACACTGAACTCTGAATCTTTCTGAATTTTGAACAGCAACAGTGCATGCAAGGTGTTCGACAGAATGAATTTGGCCTCTGGTGATTTTTCCTTGAGCTGATTTTTGGTGGAGTGGCTTCTCATTGCTCAAGTAGGCTGCCTGAATTTTGGTGGAATTTTTGGAGCAGTGTAGATATGAATTTCACCAAATTTGGCAAATCTGGTCCAAACTTGCAGAGACTGAATTTTGAAAATTTTGAAAAGAGAAGGAGTGGATCAAGATGGTTCTGGGTTGTGGGTACAAAGGACTATCCAGGAGAGTTGGTTTGAGGTTAAAACTCAAATGCAAAAGGGTACTTGCTTTGAAAATCACTCAGGCTCCAAATAATTTTCAGAAATGATTTGAGGGGAAAAATAATTAGAATAAAATCCAAAACTTGCTTGGATGAGCTGGGACAGAGAACTTAGGCTAATTACAAGGAGTAGGGGAGGTTTTGGAGGGGTTTTACCACATGGGCAAAAATGCCAAGTCATGGGTGGTTTCCAAGATATGAAAATCCCAAATTTTTCATAGAGTTTCTTTTTAAAAGAAAAAGATTAAACTCCCAAAATAAATTTGAGAGGGAACCAACAGAGAAGAAGTTTCAAAAGATCAAACACCAAAGTTTGAAAAAAATAAAATCCTTGCCAAAGCAAAGGAAGTTTTTAAGAGGAAGGTTTTCTGGGAAAAAAAATTTAAATGGCCTCTTTTCAAAAACCACAAAGTTTTGCTGAAAACCAAAATAAAAAAAATTGGAGTGTCACAACACCTACCCCCTTAGGAAAAATCTCGTCCCCGAGATTTCAACTGTTCCTCAAATAAGTGTGGATGCTCTGTCCGAAGAAAATCCTCTCTTTCCCAAGTTGCTTCGCTTTCGGTGTGGTTGCTCCACTGAACTCTGAAAAACTTGATGGTCTTCTGTCGGGTTCTCCTTTCAGACTCCTCCAATATTTTTACTGGGCGTTCCCGATAAGTGAGTTCTGGCTGTACGTCAACGTTCTCATGGGATACTTGCTTCTCTGGTTTGCTTACGCACTTCCTTAATTGAGAGACGTGGAACACGTCGTGAATGTCGGACAAGTCTTCGGGTAAGTCTAGCTGGTAGGCTACAGTGCCTCTTCATGCCACTATGCAGAATGGTCCAATGAATCTTGGTGCTAACTTTCCTTTAATCTTAAACCGTTGTAGTCCTCTCATAGGGGATACTCTCAGGTATATGAACTCACCGGGTTCGAAGCTGACCCTACGATGTTTCTGATCATAATAACTCTTCTGTCGACTTTGAGCGGTCTTAAGTCGGTCTCTGATTAGCTTGACCTTTTCCTCGGCTTCTCTGAGCATGTTTGGTCTGAAGATGTGGCTGTCTCCAGTCTCTGACCAATTTAACGGGGTACGACATCTTCGTCCGTATAGGGCTTCAAAAGGAGCCATTTGCAGGCTGGCCTGGTAACTGTTGTTGGATGCGAACTCGGCATATGGCAGGCTTTCTTCCCAACTGGTTCCATAGGTGAGGACACATGCTCTCAGCATGTCTTCTAAAATTTGGTTTACGCGTTCAGTCTGTCCATCAGTCTGTGGGTGATATGCGGTACTGAAGGCTAGTTGGGTTCCCAGAGCCTGTTGTAAATGCTCCCAAAATCTTGAGACGAACTGAGTGCCTCTGTCGGATATTATAGTCTTCGGGACACCGTGCAGACAAACTATGTGGGAAAGATAAATCCTGGCAAGCCTCTGAGTGGTGTGGGTCGTCTTTATTGGAATAAAGTGTGCCACTTTGGTTAACCTGTCAGTGATGACCCATATGGCATCATTCCCGTGTCGTGACCGAGGTAGTCCGACAATGAAATCCATCCCTATTTCATCCCATTTCCACTCAGGTATTTTGTTTGGTTGCAGTAGTCCGGCTGGTCTCTGATGCTCAGCTTTTATGCGTTGACATGAGTCGCAACATGCAATGAAGGTGGCTATGTCCCTCTTCATACCGTGCCACCAAAATCTTTCTTGAATATCCTTATACATTTTGGTTCCTCCAGGGTGGATTGAATATGGAGTGGTGTGTGCTTCAGCTAAAATTTGCTGTTTAAGGTCTTCTATGTTAGGCACACAGAGCCTTTCTCCGTACCATAATATTCCTTCATTGTCTATGACGAATTTCGAGGCCTTGCCCATACTCAACTTTCTTTTGATGCCTTCGATGCTGGTGTGACCGGGCTGAGCTTCTTTGATTTTCTCCACAAGGTCGGGTTGTATTTCCAAGTTTGATATGGTGCCTTCTGCTACCATTATCAAGTTGAGCTTGGCAAATTCTTGCTGGAATTCGGGCCTCAAGCTGTGCAGATTGTTTTCGTCGGAGCTGGGGTTCCGACTAAGAGCATCGGCCACTACATTTGCTTTTCCTGGATGGTAATGGATACCAACATCATAATCCTTTACCAATTCCAACCACGTAAATTTAGTTCTGGCTGCGTGAAAATATATTTGAGACTTTTGTGATCCGTATATATTTCACATCGATTCCCAAGTAAGAAATGCCTCCATTCCTTGAGTGCATGAATAACTGCTGCCATTTCTAAGTCATGAGTGGGATAGTTTTCCTCATGCTTGCGAAGTTGCCTTGAAGCATAGGTGACAACCTTGCCTTCCTGCATCAACACGCATCCGAGACCCTTTCTGGACGCGTCACAATATACTTCAAAATTCTTGTGTATGTCGGGTACAATTAATACTGGTGCTGTCGAACTTCCGCTTTAGCTCTTGGAAACTTTTCTCGCAGGCTTCTGTCCATTCAAACTTCTTATCTTTCTTGAGCAACTATGTCATAGGCTTGGCTATGGTGGAGAATCCTTCAATAAATCTGCGGTAATATCCTGCCATTCCCAAGAAACTCCGTATGTCCGTTACGTTGGCTGGTGACTTCCAGCCAAGTACGGCCTTGACTTTCTCTGGGTCCACTGCGATACCGTCTTGGGTCAGCACGTGGCCTAGAAAGCCTACTTGTCTTAGCCAAAATTCGCACTTGCTGAACTTGGCATACAATTGGTGTTTTCTGAGCTCTCCTAGCACAATCCTGAGATGTTCAGCATGCTCTTCTGGTGTCTTGGAGTATACCAGAATATCGTCGATGAATACCACGACAAACTTGTCCATAAACTTCATAAATACTTTGTTCATGAGGTGAACAAAATATGCTGGGGCGTTAGTTAATCCAAATGGCATTACTGTGAACTCGTACAGTCCATATCTGGAGCTGAAGGCTGTTTTGGGGATATCTTCCGCTCGTACCTTCAATTGATGGTATCCTGACCTTAAGTCAATTTTTGAGAATACCTTGGCCTGAGCGAGTTGATCAAACAAATCGTTTATCCTTGGCATCGGGTATTTGTTTTCGACTGTGACCATGTTAAGTGCTCGATAGTCAATACACAATCTCAGCGTTCCATCCTTCTTTTTGGCAAATAAAATTGGTGATCCCCAAGGTGAGGAGCTGGCTCGAATGTATCCTTTTTCCAGTAATTCCTTTATTTGTTTCTTCAACTCGATCAACTCGGATGGTGCCATTCTGTATGGTTTCTTGTATATGGGGGTGGTTCCTGGTGCTAGCTCAATGCGGAATTCTATTTCCCGGTCTGGTGGCATGCCTGGTAGTTCTTCAGGGAATACATCTGGAAATTCACACACCACTGGAACCTTGTTTAGCTCAGAAACGTCCACCTTATTTAATTTCGGTTGCTGGGGTATTTTTCCTTCCTTGGCTGATACTCTTATTGTCTTCCCTTGGTGGTGTGTGAGAATTACGGTCCTGTTGAAACAGTCGATAAACCCCTTGTTGGTGGTTAGCCAATCCATCCCTAGGATGACATCCAGTCCTTTATTTTCCAACACAATAAGATTTGCATGAAACTCCAATCCTTCGAACTCAATGACCACATTCTGACAGTAATTCTGAGTAACTTGCTGAATCCCAGGGGACTTGATGATCATGGATTTCTCCAAGGAAAGCATCGAAAAATTATTTTGCAAAGCAAAACTTTTCGAAATGAAAGAGTGAGAAGCTCCAGAATCAAACAAAACCATTGCAGGTATTGTGTTGACAGGAAACATACCGAGTACGATATCCGGAGCATTTTGTGCCTCCTCTTTGGTTACGTGGTTCAGATGACCCTTCCTGTGGTTACTGTTGGGATTGAAATTGTTTCGCTTGGGCGCTGAATTATTGCCGCCGTTGTTCGGCTTTGGGGTTGAATTCCTTGGCTTGGGGCACTGTTTGGCATAGTGCCCTTCTTCTCCACAAGCGTAACAAGTAACGCCGGGGCGATAGGTGAATTCCTTGTCCCTTGCATGAAAATTCTTGATTGGGCGTGAGACATTGGATGAGGATTTGTGTGTCCCACCCTTTTGAAAATCTGTCTTGCTTCGGTGATTGCGAGCATGGTTAGTCTGGTCTCTTTTTCGCTTGCGGATGTCTTCCAGACTGCGTCTCTCATTTTCCAGAGTAATGGCTTTGTCCACTAGTGTTTTAAAATCAGGAAAAGTGTGCACGACCAGTTCGCATTTAAGCGCGGGCGCCAGACCGTCAAGGAATTTCTCCATCTTCTTGATTTCAGTCATACGCTCTTCATTGGCGTAGCGGGACAATAGAGTAAATTGACTGTTGTAATCTGACACTGTCATGTTCCTTTGTTTGAGGTCATCGAACTCTCTCTTCTTGATTTTCATAATACTCTTAGGAATGTGTGCACCACGGAAACCTTCCTTGAAATCATCCCAGGTTATGTCATTTTCATTGGGATGCATGTGCAGAAAATTCTCCCACCACGATGCGGCTGCTCCTGTGAGATAGTGCGGAGCATACAATACCTTTTCGGGGTCTGAACATTTTGCAATAATTAATTTTCTCTCCATATCTCGAAGCCAATCCTCGGCCTCAAGAGGCTTGTCAGTATGAGAAAATGTTTGGGGACGTGTCTTCTGTAGCTCAGATAACTTGGAATGCTGCTGATACTGTCCATGGTGATTTCCCATGTTGATGACTTGGTTCATCATTTCACGATGTTGTTGCTGACTCTGTTCATAAAGGCGGCACATTTGGGAAAGTGTCGTTTCACTGTCCTGTTGGCTTGACTGTCCCTGAGTGAACTCGTTGCTGGGTTGTGCATCAAAATTTTCCTCTGGTGGAATTGGCATGGAGCGAGTCCAAGGACGAGACATTTTTCACTCTGGGGATATATTTGTAAAACCCATAAGAAAAGCGGAAAGAGTCGCAAAAACAAATCCATAAATGCATAAAGCTGGCAAATACAATTAAATAACCAAGCTTACTTAAGAAAAACAAATCGACTTGCGCACGGAGAAGGACTGCTCATTACATATCTTACACGCGGGCGGTAATTATACAATACATCACTCAGGATATGCGTACATAATCCTGACATGTTATTTAGGCTAGTGCACTTCTCCAGATCCTACATGATGCGCAAACAGGCTACTTCTCACAACCTATGTACATATCTTACAAAGCGGTACATTACATGGCAGCTAGGCGTACTCAGGCAGAGATGTTGACGACCTCCTTTGCCCTGCCGAGGGTGAGGCGTAGCGAGGTTGGGGACTCGACTTCCTCCTCGCTAATGGGCTCCATACGTGTAGTGTTGTGCAGAGTGGACGGAGCAGTTGCCAGGGGCGGAGCAACACGTACAGGAGTGGGCGCGAAGGGTGGTGCAGTGCGCGCTGGAGTGGGCGCAATGACTTGGTTGAATTCTTCGGTAGAAGGCAGGCGACGAGTAGGCGTATAAGATGCTGAGGACGAGACCAAAGTCAGTTGCGGTGCGATGGGTAGGAGCTCCCTCCTGTTGGCAGCACAGCCATGAACTGAGTCCATGCGGGTAGCTACGAAGTCGTCCACCAGGTTGTCGAAGGCTGCCTCCAGGGCCCGAAGATACTCAATGAGCATCTCAAAAGCCTCGTCTCGTTCTCCTCTGGGGCAGGAGTATGCGTAGTGACAGGTGTAAGGCACATGGCATGGAAGATAGCGGTAGCGACGAGTCTTCATCGCGGGAAGGACATCCCTGAGGCGAGCTATCGCCTCATGGGCTGCCATCTGCATAGCATGCCTCTCCGTAGGCATGGCTCTTCCCACGAACCGGAAGCGGCGTAACTCACCACACCCTCCCTTGAACTGCACCGCGGCCTGGTCCATGGTTAGACTGTCGTTGACTCGGTGCTGGCAGAGTGTGAAGACTGGGCGCACAGATGGCCCCATCACGACCTGAACGATGAAGGAAAGAAGCTTGACGAACCCATCGGGCACGTTGGCGAAGGTCTGAGACTCGCAGCTGTTGTTGGCCATCTACAAAAGTAGGCAAGAATTCTGCATGGTCAGATCATAAATTTATGCTGACTGACAGAAAATGACTACAATTGCAAAAAATATAAATTAGCTCTATCATGCTAATAACCAATTAGCGATCGCACCTAGTGGCTTCCTACAGTCAGCCTGGCTCTGGTACCAAGCTTGTCACGACCGGTTTTCCAATAAAAATATTTATTGAGAAACCAATCTTTTGAGTCCAGTATGAGAGAAATCCTCCTCACTGGTAGACAAATTCTTGATACAATAAGCCAGTAGCATAAAATATATTACAGGGTCGAACTACGGTTGCTCAACCAAATTATTACAAGCACGCCAATAATTATACATAATGGCGGACATGACACAGTGGTGTGGAGGCATACTACTGACTCGAGGATAGGGCGGTGGTGGAGAAACACAGCGGGGAGAGAGATACAAGACTCCATGTATATCGTCTCATCGAGCATCGAGGTGAGGCTCGATGAATTTATTTGGTAGCGGAAGCGGATATAATACAGTGACCAAATCCAGGGTCTCATGAGACTGACTGGGACTCCTCTAGGTGTCGGACTCGCTATCAAATTCTTCATCCATGAGATCGCCTTCGTCAGCATCTGGCCAAATCAACAAGCCAGTGAGTACTTTTGAAAGTACTCGCAAGACAGTTCAGACGTAAGATATAACAAATGCATGCATGAATGCGTCATGAATAATCCACCCATATACATTCAAAAATTAGCATAACAAGGTAAGTAAAAGGGAAACGGCGGTAGTCCGCCTGAAATCCCACAAAACATAAATGAAGACCGATCGGGTGTCTGAAGCGACGCCTCGAAAGGTGAACAAATAAATATAAGGAAATGATGTCACAGTCGGGCGTCTTAGCGACACCACATAAAGGGCTTTAAAAGAAATGCCACAGTCGGACGTCGGGGCGACATCACAGAAAGGGCTTTAAAAGAAATACCACAGTCGGGCGTCTTAGCGACACCACAGAAAGGGCTTTAAAAGAAATGCCACAGTCGGGCGTCTTAGCGACACCACAGAAAGGGCTTTAAAAGAAATGCCATAGTCGGGCGTCTTAGCGACACCACATAAAGGGCTTGAAAAGAAAGTAAAATACAACAATGCCACAGTCGGACGTCTGAGCGACATCGCAGAAAGGGCTTTAAAAGAAATGCCACAGTCGGGCGTCTCAACGACACCACATAAAGGGCTTGAAAAGAAAGTAAAATACAACAATGCCACAGTCGGACGTCTGAGCAACATCGCAGAAATGGCTTTTATTCACAAGTAAATAATACTCATAATAAACATTCAATTTATGAGAATAAATGGGTTAGTCCATTCACAGGAATAATCATTTAACCGGACTTAGCACTCATGCGATTCACCGGAGTCTCTGTCATCAAACTGATATTGTTAGGACAAGATAATACGAATTTGGACATGGAATAGATGATTTGGAGGAATATATGACTCTGCAGAGTTTGTACAAAAATTTTCCCACAGCCAACGGATTTCCGTAGTCACGAAGGACTAGTTCCGTTTACGGTATTTCGGAAGAAAACACAGCTAACCAGTACACACCCATCCTACCTCTCGATGCTAGGAATCACCCTAGACATCGTCCAAGAAAAACTTTTGAGACGGGGAGATCACAATCTCGAATAGCATGGGATCAAATTTATATGCGCGCGCTCTAAGGGGTGCCCCCCTCTCGGTCCCAACCGGAAACACCCATGCCCCCTGACCGGATGACTGGCTTTAATCCAGGGCCATGGAACCATCATCACGGCCTCTCCTTTTGGTGTGTACCAGAAAAGCGGTTTGCAACTTACTAAACCATATTCCTTGCGGAAAACATGTGGTAGTACAGGGAAGGAAATGAGAGGAACTGGACCGATACGGTTTGACACTGAAGTCACATAGTCTGGCATAAGACTGGCATGCTACGACACTGCCATCTTACCCATCCTCATGCCAACACATGGCCATTCATACTCACATCCATCCACTTATGGATCATCGAACTCACTTACCTCAATATTGCATAAAATAACGTTCATCGATATGCTTCTCAACATGCCATGAAACTAACTAAATGCAAAACATGCCAAGACACTCATCATATCAAAAGTTCAAACATGCTTGCCTGGTTCAGAGTAGTCGGAGCCTAGCTCGGTGAAGTTCGCGGCTCCGTCACCTCCTTCGGTATCTACGGTATAAAGAAAATATGTGCGCTATCGTAAATACCAAGGGGTGCACAAAAAGTATTCCAAATATTTTTCAAATAAATCTGATAAAAAACTAGACAAAATTTTAAAGAGAACAGAAAAAGAATCAATCAAAAATACCTTTCTGTTTAAAAGTTATAAAGGTTTTTGTCTAGGGACTCATCTGTAATGAAACAGAAAGTTCCCAGGGGCTAGCTTATAAAAACAGAAAACGTTCCAGTGTTGAATACGTCAGCCCAGAGGGGAAAGCGCATTTTGCCCGAAGGCGCTTCCAGAAAACGATTCACTTAGAAGTGACAGAGAGGCTGACGGTGGGGTCCCACTCGTCAGGTTTAAACTTTCAAATGAGAGGGACGAAGCTCGTCGGCGCCCGAGAGCCGCGGTGGTCGCCGGCGGCGATCCACGGCGAGGTAAGGGGATCGGAGGTTACCAACGTGCTCACCGTGTCCTTCCACAAGAGTGGGTGGTGGTGGTCGCCGGGGAGCACCACGTCGACGGCGGTCTCAACTCCGGCGGACGGTGGTTCGGGTGTGGATGGAGCTCGTCGGAGAGAGCTGCGAAGGACAAATTGATGCTGGCGTTAGCTTACTGGGTGCTAGAGGGAGTAACTGGCGGGGTTTGGGTGCCGGAGACGGCCTCACCGGAGCGAATCATGGTGGAGGCCGAGGCGGATCGGGGCGGCCGGAGTTGGGGGAGGAGACCTCCTCGAGGTCCCCCTAGTGGCCTGGCGGTGCGTTGGTGAGGTGTGGTGATGATGCGTGCATGAGGGTGAGCTCGGGGGCCCTTTATATAGGCGGTCCGAGGCGGTGGCCGTGAACGGGGGTCTCCGGTGACGATTACGGCGGCGCAGGGCTTGGTCGGGGTAATTAGGACGTTGTGCGTCATCGTGGAGGTCCACGGTTCCGTTTAGGTGCTAATCGAGCTGGAGTTTGGTGCTTTGGGGGTGAGTTCGACAAAACGGGGCGGCGCGGGCCCGTCGGCGGCAGGGAGCGCGTCCCGTGCTTGCCGGCCACGGTGGCGGTGCCACGGGCGTGCGCTGGCACGCATGAGGCCACGCGGAGAGCAGAGGGGCGATGGGCGGCGCGGAACGGCGTTGAGCCGCCATTCTTGTCCCCTGTCGGCTGTAACGGGGTCTCGGCCGCCGCAAGACACGCCGGCGCGGGCGGCCAGGGGCGCCACCGACGCCGGGAAGACGCCAAGCGCGCGTGCGGGATGCTCCAGACAGGAGGAAGAGGCGGCGAGGAATGTGCCAAGGGCACTGTGGGCATGTGACTGAACCTCTGTCGAAGATCGACACTGAACTCTGAATCTTTCTGAATTTTGAACAGCAACAGTGCATGCAAGGTGTTCGACAGAATGAATTTGGCCTCTGGTGATTTTTCCTTGAGCTGATTTTTGGTGGAGTGGCTTCTCATTGCTCAAGTAGGCTGCCTGAATTTTGGTGGAATTTTTGGAGCAGTGTAGATATGAATTTCACCAAATTTGGCAAATCTGGTCCAAACTTGCAGAGACTGAATTTTGAAAAATTTTAAAAGAGAAGGAGCGGATCAAGATGGTTCTGGGTTGTGGGTACAAAGGACTATCCAGGAGAGTTGGTTTGAGGTCAAAACTAAAATGCAAAAGGGTACTTGCTTTGAAAATCACTCAGGCTCCAAATAATTTTCAGAAATGATTTGAGGGGAAAAATAATTAGAATAAAATCCAAAACTTGCTTGGATTAGCTGGGACAGAGAACTTAGGCTGATTACAAGGAGTAGGGGAGGTTTTGGAGGGGTTTTACCACATGGGCAAAAATGCCAAGTCATGGGTGGTTTCCAAGATATGAAAATCCCAAATTTTTCATAGAGTTTCTTTTTAAAAGAAAAAGATTAAACTCCCAAAATAAATTTGAGAGGGAACCAACAGAGAAGAAGTTTCAAAAGATCAAACACCAAAGTTTGAAAAAAATAAAATCCTTGCCAAAGCAAAGGAAGTTTTTAAGAGGAAGGTTTTCTGGGAAAAAAAATTTAAATGGCCTCTTTTCAAAAACCACAAAGTTTTGCTGAAAACCAAAATAAAAAAAATTTGGAGTGTCACACTTCTTCGCCATCTATGATCTATGCACCTGCATCGTCACATGAGTCGATGATATGCAACATATATAGTTGAGCAACAGAAAGAGACAAACTTGGCAAAAATAGAAACAACATATCATAAGCATAAATAACAAAGTTCATCGTACCCAAAATGACCTAACAAGAGTGATTTTCGCTAGTCGAGGAGGAGGACGGTTTAATTACATCACAAATAAAGTTTCACCGTGCATAACTCAAAGTTTTGTCATAAAAGAAAGTATGGACTAAACGGACACATTGTCATATATCGACAATCACTCCATCATGTCGTGCCATCCATACATGTCAGGGAGATAGTCATCGAGCTTAGTGAAAGGATTCATGTTGAGACGCTGAGAGGCTATCCATGTTCGGACGTCTTCCCGCGACATTTGTCCTTCTGCATGGAACATCCCTGTTTTTCCGACGACCCCATTCATGATGATTTGGGCAAGTTCGCGCTGGATATTATAGAACTCAGCTCGAAGTCGATGATCCTCGATATCTCCTATGTCCTTTGACCATTGCAGAATATGGGCATCGCCAGATCTAGGTGCCATGTGAAGGTTCTGGTGATCCCGTCTGTACTCCAGCATGTGGTGTAGGACATAGAATCCATCATTAAGAGAATCGTTCGGTTGCTGGATGCAGCAGAAGTCGGTCTTATGGCTGAAGGCGGCCCTGCTGCCCCTTCTCTTCTTGTCCCTAACCTCTCCACCCCTTGCTTGGTAGTAAAACATAGCACTGTCGAGAACATCTTTGATGTGGGTGTAATCCTTTTTGTGAATGTTCTTCGACGAGTCCAAGTAAAGAGCGTGGGAGAATCGGGGGTAGAGGATGATGAGGACGGCGCGCCCGCCGCTGCGCAAAATAAGTACACCTCAAATTAATTAGCCTCCACCGTGAAAATGAATTATTGAAATCGAAGGAAGGATAGCAGCGCGGATGACTTACACGGGATGATAAGGCACGAGAATCGCCTCCTTGTCCTTATTGGCGAGCATGAAACTGACGATGTAATCCCTCGCGTATTCACGATGCTGTGCACAGACTCCCAAGAAGCCCTCGTGCATGTAGTACGGGTCAGCGACACAGATAAAACGTATCTGCTCAACCCCAATGATGTAGTTCATGTGCAAGGCATAAAGGCGGACAAACGTAAAATCCAGCTTCTTCACGTGAAACATGTCGAATATGTAATCGGATCGGAGGAAGAACTTATCCGCGGGGAAGCCGTCGACGTACGACATTTGCCGCGGAATGTTAACCACGTAGAGTGGGTATCTTGGATCTTTCGAGGCGATGAGGCCTTTCTCTACCCGCAGCACATCGTCATGAAGTCTCCTTAGATCGCCGAATCTGGCCCGTAGCGCTGTTTCAGCTAGGATTGGTCGACCGGGGATATGCCATTTATCCGCATCAGGGATATCTACACGGTCCTGAAGCCGAGGCTGCTAAGGCGGCTGGATCATAGAATCAGCTTTTTTGCCTTTCCTCGCTCTCTTCCTAGACTTCTTTACCACCGGATGGTCGTCAATAATACGTTGAGACGGTAATTCAGGCACCGACTCATGACGCTCAAACCCTGAGGAGGCGCCAGTATAGACATACTGTTCAGCGCCATCGTCATCCTCATCCTCATCCATGGCGACATCATCAGCGACTAATGGAGCCACCTGCTTACCCCGTCCGCTATCACCCAACCCGACACCCGACGCTGATTGGGTAGGTGGGGTGTTGATGTTCATACCTTGCTGAGGCTGCGTACTCGTGGGTGTGCTCCCGGCCGCCTCCAGACGAAGCAAACTCTTTGGCCACAACAGGACCCACCCATTGCAACAATCACCAAGCCGCCGCGGGGTCTCATCGTCATCCCACACTAGTATTAGAGGAGGCAAATTCTCGTGGCCCGGTTTGACACTAGCCACGGAAACCTTGAAGACATTCGGGGGGATCGACCGGCTGTGGAACAATGGTTCCTTCGGCTCCATTATCGTCCCCTTCCCCACGTCCACCTTCTATTCGTCGATGGTGTACAATATGGTGCACGGGGTTTCGTCGGCCTACAAAGAAAAGTCTGCGACGTGAGACATCCGAAAGGCAACGAAAATGGGAGATTATACATTTATATTAAAGGGGGCCAGTGTGACAGATACCGTGACGGCGTCGAGCTCAGCCAAAGAGGAGGCACCACCGAGCACGTCCGGTGTGGGAGCCGGTCCGGGAGCGGTGCGGGAGCAGGTGCGGGAGCCGGTGCGGGAGCAGGTACGGAAGCCGGTGCGGGAGCCGGTGCGGGAGCAGGTACGGGAGCCGGTGTGGGAGCAGGTGCTCCCAAGAAGTCAGCAAGGGGAAAGTTCTCTGCATTTTTTTCTGGATTTTGCCTTGTCCAAGTGTAAATGCCCGTCACCAAGGAAGTAGATATATCTGCAATCGCCTGTTTTGCGGTAGCTACCGCTGTTGCAACTGTCTGAGATGATTTCTTGTCAACCGCAATCTCAACCTTCTTGTCGATGCTTTCTTCAGTTAACCTCCGTCTTTCCTTTCTCTCCTCCGTGGTCTCATGGTAGTACTTCTTCCACGTGGCGCCGTCTCCGACACCGTGCACGCGTCCATACGATGGTCGAGTATCCACCGGTTGTTGTTTCAATATGTTCAATGCCCGGTTGAATGGAGTGTCCCACTTGGGCCTCGCCAATGCCTCAGACGCCGAGTCGCTTTCGGCTGCAATCCGGTGCTTCTCTATCTGCAAAAGGCACAAGGATCGTTTACAAATATGACTAACGTGTGCAGTCGAATTGATCAGAAACTAAAATTACCAGCAGTCTCATGAACTCCGTAATGACCGGTGTTGTCTCGTAAACCTTCTTCGCTGGGTCCCAACGGTGTCGGGCCCTCAGGACGTCACGCTCCTGCGGGACAGTGAAATCCGCCAAGGGGTCTGGGGTGCCTAGACTCACGGCTTTCGCGTCCTCCTTGGCCCATTTGGACCTCTTTCCGCCGTAACCACGGCTTCCGAGGTGGTGGCTCCCAATGTTCCTCTTTTGAAGCCCCTTCATGTACTTAGACTTTTTTTGGCAGCTTCGGCCTCGCAAGCCTCCTTGAATATTTGAAACTGCTCTTCCGTGAATGTCGGATTATCCTTTACAATCTCGGAGTAGGGTTCCCTGTCGTTGATCTTTGCTTTCACTCGATTTTTCCAGGCGGCCAACGCGTCGCTAAACTTGGTCATGGCGTGTTTGTTTATCTTCTTCATTGTCGGGTCCTTGTCTGGATCTTCATAATCCTTCTCATTCCGGCCCGGGAACAAGAATATCTGGTGAAACTTCTTTAGTAGGGAGCTCCTCATATATTCTATCTTCTTTAGTTTCTCATCGTTGATGGTGGCGGTTGTCCGTATGATGCAGCCTATTTGATTGCCGTAGCATGCGCGCGCTTCCTCGGGCGCCTTTGGCTCAAAATTGCCGTCGTCCACCTCCGTGACCACCAGTCTAGTAGTCCTGAGTTTGTTAGGAAGCCGTTGCCTCTTTGCTTTCGGTTCTACACCGGCTCCGCTCCCCGAGGCAGCACCGGTCTCAGCGCCGGTCTCGATGTCGGTCTGAATCTCAGCGCCGGTCTCAGTCTCAGCACTGGTCTGCGTGTCGGTCTCAGCACCGGTCTGCGTGTCGGTCTCAGTCCCCGATGCCACCGGTGGGCCTAGCAACAACATCTGTTGATCGTCGGTAAGGCTAAAAAATTCGTTTGCCGCCTGGTAGACGTCGTCGCAATCACCAGAACCCTGTCCTTCATCGTTGCTAGCCATGTTTCCTATGATTAAATCTAGTCAATTAATTCTAGACCTAATAAAATGAATAATGACATAAAAAAGGACTATTGTTTTGCAGGGATGTTGACTCCTTCCTGGTGCGTCAAATCCCAGGCACTCGATATGTCCTAGTTTGTAGCACAAGTCATGCCAAAATTCACGAAAAATTTCGGCATGACCTTTGCTAAAAAGTGGACAAATCGAGAACCTGGAATTTGCCGGAATAGAAATGAATCAACATTCCGGCAAAACATAGGCCACTCAGCATCATTCCCTGGAAACAGTGTTCAAATATCCCTCTTCGACACTGCAACACATGTCCAAATATACACGAGCAACCACATGTCCAAATTTCACAAGCTAATTCAAAAACAAAATGTAGAAGAAAATTCATTTAACTACTAATAGAACAAAATTCAGTTAACTTTAGTGCTCTATAATGATGAAAAGAAAAAAATCAGTTAACTACTAATTTCATTCATTTAGGTTATTCATTTAACATCACATAATTAACCTACTGTACCACTACTACTAGCAGCACTACTAACCTAATTAACCTAGCAAAACTCTAGTGCCCTAACTGAAAAACATCTAATTAACATCTACTAATACCACTATTGCCCTAACCTAATTAACATCTACTAGTATCACTATATACTATACAAGCAGCATCTACCCTAATTAAACCCTACTGCCCTAACTAACTTTTGTTGTAAACCAAATTTTTTGCTCTAAACTAATTTTTGCTCTAACATCTACTACTTAACATCCTTTTCTCTAAACTAAATTTTTTGCTATAAACAAACTTTTTCTCTACTAATTTTTTCTCTAAAATTCAGAGAGAGAGGAGTGGGGGATGGGTGGGGGACTTACAGAGAGGGGAGAGATGGTGGCGGGGAGGTGCTCGGTGACGGAGGCAGGGGCGGAGAGGGCGGGATCGAGCACGGGCAACGGCGGTCCTGGGCGGGCTCGGGCGGTGGTGAGGTGGAGGGCGCAGACGGTGACGTCGAGGGCGGCCTCGACCGGGCGGCGGCGGTGAGGCTGAGGGCGGCCTCGGGCGGCGGCGGTGAGGATGACGACGGCCTCGGGGGGAGACGGTGAGGTTGCGGGCGTCCATCCGGCAGGAGACGGCGGCGAAGTGGGGCGACGGTGAATTGGGGAGACGGCGGCGAGGGCGAGGGATTTGGGGAAGAAGTGTGGCAGCTAGGGGGCGGGGGGGAAACCGCTGTTTAAGTGAAACGTAACGGTAGCGCGTTTCCGAAAACGCCCTATAGCTAAGTTAGCTACAACGCGTTTTTGGAAATGCGCTACTGATATTCCTTTCTCCTTTTTCTTTTATTTTTCTTTACATTTTATTTTTTTCCTTTCTCCTTTTTCTATTTCTTTCATTTTCATTTACTTTTCTACTTGTTTTTCACTTTATTTTATTTCCGTTAGCAGTAGCGCCTTACACGTAAGCGCGCTACAGCTAAGGAGAGGAGCAGTAGCGCCGGGCCAGTATACGCGCTACTGCTAGGTTGGGCTAGCCATGTGCGCCCAGTTCAAACATAGCAGTAGCGCTTTTTGCTAGTACGCGCTACTGCTAAAGTCATCGCAGTAGCGCGGTTATTTTACACGCGCTGCTACTAAGTAGCAGTAGCGTTTGATTTTATACAGCGCTACTGGTAACATTTTGTGTATAAGGTTTTCCCTAGTACTGACATATCACGTTCCTTTGCCCCTTCTTGTCAGTGGGCAAGATCATCAAGAGATTGAACCCACTACTATGCAGCACTCCCTCTGAAGAATTACCCATCTGTCTTGGCCAGAGAAGACAAATAACTCGGAAAGCATACATAGCTACTTAATTATACAACAAAGAAACTTTAAAAGATTTCATACTCAATGAACAATCTGATCATAAATTAGATATTTATCAGATCCCAAAAACACACCATAAGAATTACATCAGATTGATCTTAGAGGAGATCACTGTATGAAGATCCAAGAGAGGAGAGAGAGAGAGGGGGGAGAGAGGAAGGCATCTACCTACTACTATGGACCCATAGGTCCTGAAAGAACTACTGACACATCATCATGAGGCAGCAAGGTTGATGAAGAGGCCTCACGTGGTGGCTTACCCCTCCGATAGAGCTCCAGAATAGGGCTCCACAAGGTATCGCTTCAGAACAGAGGCTTGTGGTGGTGATAAAATTCTCTTGTCTGTCTCTCTGAGGGTTTGAGAATATTGGGAATTTATAGGCCAGGAATTAGGTCAAATGGGGTTGAGGGGGCCCCACAAGCCTGGGTGGTGCAGCCAGAGGGTAGGCCGCACCCCTGGGCTTGTGGCCCCCTCGTCCATCTTCTAGTATTCTCCCAAGTTTATAGGGTCTCTTATATTCCATAAAAAATCACCATAAATTTTCGTCGTGTTTGGACCTTCCTAGATATATTTTTCTGCAAAACCAAAAACAAGCAAAAAAATAGGAACTGGCAGTGGGTACTAAATTAATAGGTTAGTCCACAAACACAATATAAAAAGATATAAAAATCATATATAAGTGATAATGCAATAGCTTTTAACAATAAACAATTATAGATATGTTGGAGACGTATCACCGGGCCATTAGGGGGGTCCCCTGATGGTCCGAAATAGTGGAGCTACGAGCAGGGACAGAGCTAGGCTTTGAGCATAGGGGGGCGAAGACAACGGCACAAGAGATTTGTTTCCCTTAGGTTAACCCCTTTACACTAATTTCTTAATAATAGAACTAACCCGACTCTTACAATGATAAGAGGAAACAGGTATAGCAAACTGATAGAAAGACAACAACACAGGAGTTGTAGATTCATGAAATTTTATTATTGGCATAATTGTTTGATTAGGAGTTTGCATAACAACTAAATTATGTTCTGGCTATTACCTTGGTTCTTGGAATCCCCATATTTATCATTTCCTCTGAAGGGGGATGATTTGGACATTAACCACTTGATGCAATCAATAGAGAAAAATTATTAGATATCATGTATTAAGAAATTCTAAATATTTGAAATTAAATACTTCTTGCTTACGCCATGGAATCAATGAAGTGTTTAGTCTTAGTTAGGATTAGGTCGGTTCCCTTCGACAGTTTGCACATCGTTTGCAGTAGCATCATATTCGGACAGTTGAGAGAGCTGGTTCAGCTGGGTTTAAAAATATATGAATTGATTCCGCTCTCTTCCTCTTCATGTCTACACAAGCACAAATAAATAACTGGAAATGATACAATTTGATTCTTAATGCCTAAAGTGTATGATTCTACTTCTATAATTTGTAAAGGCATGAACTAATCTGATGTGAAAATAAACTACCTTTACCCCTCATCTTGTTGCCCCTCATGTGTGTGTCCGTCCTGCTGGTAACCTGTCCGTGGTCCGTAGATCGATGTCTGTCTGTCCTGGCATCTCCTTCCCTTCTCTGCTTGTAGATTGCGGTGCGACAGCGTGAGCGAGGGTGATGGAAAGATCCAATCGCAGCAGGCCTGCAGTCCCTGGCGTCTTGGAAAGGAAGAGATTGGCAGCGATAGATATGTTTATTTTATATCTGTGCATGCGTAGTGGCTGCAACTAACAAGCCTCTTTGTCTTCCACGATGGCCTTTTTTCTTTTGAAGAGACCACGATGGGTTGCATAGCATTTTTCTTAGGTGGACTTTGTGCTTTTAACTTGCAAATGGACTGTATGTGGGCTTAAGATTCACGTTAATAAAAAGGCCAAAGAGGGATAGGGGGTGAAGCGTACTACCATCAAGTGCGCACGCAAAAAAAAATAGCGAACAAGTCATCACTATAAGGGACAGGGTGACCGTTGGGGGGGGGTGTTCTCGCCCCCCTTGTCCTCCCTTGACCGTTGGGGGAGGTGTTGACCGTGGTCTTGGGTAACAACCACCTTGGAACGTGGCACAGGCAATTAGGTCTGATTCAGAGTTACTACCAGACTCTCAATTCAGGTATCAACCAAATCAGTGGCTTCCTAGAATTGGATGTAGCTAGCGGTGTCATGCCAATCTGCCTCTATCTGTTCATGTATATAATGTGCCAATAACCGGCCTATGACAAGCAGAAGATGACGTGTGGGTCCACTAGTGCAAACCCTGCAGGGATAAATTGTTTTCAATTGCTCTGTCCATGGTTATGCACGACTTATCTCACTTCATATAACAACTTTAACGGTAATAATTAAAACTTATAAACAATGTGAGAGACTTGTTGGTTCTTCCTTGTGGGAGACGTGAGGGGGAAGACATGTAGTAGTGCTATGTTTGCGGTAGGTAGGTGAATATTAGTTGTGATACTATCCTTTACTAGTATACACTCTCTCATCTTATGTCTAATAGACGCAAGTTGTAGTGTGTCTTTATAGAATTCTTCTTGCATGTGCCACTAAACCACTTACCCCTTCCTTTGAAGCCTATTGTGTATTATAGCTTAGGTATGTGTCAGTCTTGCAAGTACAATTGAGTACTTCACTTTCTGAATTTACTCTTTTTCCTTGGATGGTCATCATCTAGACAGCAAGGACTAAGATGCAGGTTTCTTGATGGACAACCTTAGCTGGTTATCCCACAGATCATGGTCTGGGTAGGGATATGATGCCCTTTGCTTTTGTTTAAGCCTTCTTAAGGCATTTTATATTCTTACCTGTCTATGGTATATTCGCTTCCGTCATATGAGTTGTATCTTGGTCTAAAGACCCTTGTTGTATCAATTCATTAAATTTGACTCTCCGGAATTTTATATACATATATATTATTGTTGTTGTTACAGATTATTTTGTTATCAGAGATGTGATGTTGATCGTTCCACTACATGGCATGCACGTTTTGACGTGTTCATTGTATGAAGGTGGCGTCTTAGGATCCTTATTATGCGGAAGCTAGCGGAAAGTGTTAACGCTGCATAGTGTCGATCTCGGGTGCAACAAACAACACCAGGACGAAATGCAAATTCAGCATCTCCTAGATAGAAGTTACCATTGGGGATATTTATCCCATCAAATCGAGACATGCTGTCAGCAAGAATGTTAGCATCATAGAGTGATCCCAACACATACATGTACTTCAGACCGAAATCAGCTGCATCAAGCACATTCTGGCTTGTCGAGTGCTTTTTACCCCTGTAAGGTACACCCTTTGACCTCAACACTCTAGCAGTCAGATGAGTACCATCTATTGACCCAATAGAATCTTGTGGTGCCATGAAGAAACTATTATGGCTCGCTCACAACAATAAAAGGCATATCATGTCATGAACTAATAGTACTACTCGCCTTGAAATATGGATACTATTTAGGGCTCGTACGAAACTTGGAAGAAGTTTGCCAGTTGGTGATTTGATCATCTCTCCTTTGAGTTCTCTAATCGTAAACAAGACTTGCTTGAAATACCTAGAAATTGCATCACTGGATCTCTAAATGAGGTGTGAATCACTCTGAACCTCTGGTTATGACCCGGGACGTGAAGGAACATTGCTACTTGCTATTTCACGGAGGTGTTGATGCTATCTTATAGCAACCCCTGTCCCTAAACGTGGCCACAAGCTGGCAAAAGGTTCTCATCATATTCAAAGCGTGTTCATAACCTCTACATCATTGTTGTTGTAGATGTAGTTTAGCTTCAACATCCTCTACCTATCTAATGACCAAATAGTTGACGGTGGTTGTATGCTGCTTACTGCCATTGGCGCCAACGACTAGCCCATGCCAAAAACGAGGCAGGTGAGATGGACATGGAGGCGAAGGGGACAAGCAGCTCATCGAGGGGAGGAGGACATAGATTTAAGTCGTCACAACCGCTTCCGTAAATCTAAGTCACTGCCGCCACCAGTGCTGATAACTGAGGATGTATTTGCCCTGCCACTGGAGGGGAGCAAGTAAAAAGGGGGAAGGGTGAGGCTCGATTTTTGCCATCCCGCACCGGTTGATTTTTGTCTCCCATAATCTTCATGTCGATTTCCCCCTGCACTGTCGCGTACAACATCCCCCCTCTTGCGCCCGGTTCTTGTTGTCACTCTGGAAACAACTGATTTGAGCATTCCCAACAAGCCTGGCTCTGGACTGCTTTAAGTTTCATGTGCGTGCGAGCCGATACCTTGTGCACACAACCAAACAGGTTTTTCTTTCCTCTAGGGTGCTGCAGGCACGAATTTGATAATGTGACCATGTCTCAGTCCATCGATAAGCATTGAAACTAACAAAAGGTAGTAGTATTTTGTAAAAGAAAACCTACAAATCACAGCCTCTTTTATTGGTAATGAAACATACAAGTGCGATAATATCCCATAGAAACTTGACCGTGTAAGAGCAAGAAAGACAATCGAACGAGGAACGACCAGATGAATATTGCACAGTCTCGAGCGTAAGTTAGAGTACATAAACATGAGCACGTTTCCAGTTGAAAATGTTTCAAAGACGACATGTCGTATAAAGTACACTTGAATAGTTGAATGGATCGATGCTACTGCAAAGACGCTTTCAAACGTACTAGCCATATGTTGTCCTGCGAGAGGGAGACTTCAAACGGAGAACGAGTATAAAGAGTGATAATGTGCTTTAGTGGACAGGCTCTAGGGAGCCCGTTTATTAAAACGGTATTTTTGGTAGCTCAAAACAATCTAAAATTAATTTTTATGTGCATATAAATATGTGATGAACGTGTGTGTGATTTTTGAGAAGTATACATATTTATACACGATGTACACAAAAACGACCAATGGATGAACCAAAATAGAGTTGTATTTGTTGTTTTGGGCCAGACTTTTGTCTTTTTGTGTAGTCTACAGTTTTATTTTATTATTTTATAAAAATTTATGTATACTTACAGAACATGCGTATGTTTCGAAGAATTTATTTTGAAACTTTAAATGGTTGTTTCGTTTTCTACAACATAGGAAGAAGTTGCAGGGTCAATCTGACTACGAAATGACCTAAGCTAAAACTTCTGTACAACATTTAGTATTCAGCCGACACGCTGAAACTTCCATTGTCCAGTCAAAAAAAAAGTCCTCTTTTGCTTGATTGCACCTTGCAGTTTCACTTGCTTGCTTGCCGTTGTCATTTTGATGGGCAAGATGGCCCGTTGAAGTTGCCAGCGCAGAATTTATTTTTTTGTTTTTGCAAGTCTTGTGTAAAGCTGGGCCAAGTGCCTTGACATTAGGGAGCATTTGGTTATCCGGCAAGCGCTTGCTTAGCCTGGCCAAGCAAGGGAGCGATGAATTTGGTTCCTGAGCTAGCTTGCCTTGTTGCCAGCAGTTGCCAGCTTTTTGTTCTATCGAACGAGCGAGCCAAATCGGCTAGCCTCCTTCGGCAAAGCTAGCTTTGCCTAGCTAGGTAAACCGGCAAGGGATCTAAACGCACACTAAATTTTCTGAGGATTTTGCTAGTACTTTTTTAAGTGGAGCACCTGTTCATAGCCTTAAGTGCCTGAACAGGTCACGGCGCTCACTTGTACCGCCCATGGGCTGGCCCAAGCATGCGAGCGCAGTTCGTTCAGGAAGAAAATTAGAGTGGCCTCGTTCGATCGCATTTGACCGTTCCGGTTGACCAGCGGAACGGTGAACTGTTGAATTTTAAATTAATAGAAAAAAATGATAATTTTGAAAAAGTTCGTGAATTAAAAAATGTTCACAAACTTAAAAAAGTTCATGAATTTGAAAAACGTTCATTCACTTTATGAAAATATCATCAATTTTGAAAAAATACTTCATAATACAATAAAAAGTTCATCAGTTTTTCTAAAAACGTTCACAAGTTTAAATAAAATCATGAAAATTTAAAACTTTATCTATTTCGAAAAAATTCATCATTTCCTAAAAAGGAAATTATCAAATTTTAAAAAATCATCAATTTAAAAATAAGTTTATCTTTTTGAAGAAAAAGCTCATGAGTCTGAAAAAAATTCATTAATTTTTGGAAAAAGTTCATGCACGTTGGAAAAATAAAAGAAAAAAGGAATAGTGAAAAGGGAAAAACAGTAAAAATAAAAAATAAATAATAAATAATAAGAAAATTCATAAAAAGAAGTAATAAATCACATCACGTGAAGTGTCTGAGGTGGTTACTTCACCTCGGACATTTTAAAAATAAAAAACTTTAAAATGGTAGTTTTGTTTTCTGCAACATAGGAAGATGGTGCAAGTTCAATCTAAATACAAAATGACCTAAAGCTAAAACTTTTGTACAACATTTAGTATTCAGCCAACACGCTGAAACTTCCGTTGTCCAGTAAAAAAATAAGCCGTCATTTGCTTGTTTTCACCTTGCAGTTTCACTCGCTTGCTTCCCGTTGCCATTTTGATGGGCAAGATGGCCAGTTGAAGTTGCCAAAGCAGACTTTATTTGTTTTGTTTTTGCAAGTCTAGTTTGAAGTTGGGCCAAATGCCTTGACATTAAATTTCCTGAGGTTTCAGCTACTTTTTTAAAGGGAGCTCCTATTCGGAGCCTTAAGTGCCCGAACATGTCATGGCGCTCACTTGCACCGCCCGTGGGCTCGCCCAAGCATGCAAGTTATAAACAGTTCGTTCAGGAGGAAAATTAGACCGGTCTCATTCGATCGGATTTCACAGTTCCCGGTTGACTAGCTGAACGGTGAACTGTTGAATTTTAAAATAATACAAAATTTTGAAAATTTTGAAAAATTTTGTGAACTAAAAATGTTCACAGATTTTGAAAAAATGTTCATAAACTTGAAAAGGTTCACAAATTTGAAAAACGTTCATTGACTTTATGAAACTACATCAATTTTGAAAAAAAACTTCATAATATTTTAAAAAGTTCGTCAGTTTTTCTAAAAACGTTCACAAATTTAAATAAAATCATGAAATTTTAAAAGCCTTATCGATTTTGAAAAAAGTTCATCATTTCTTAAAAAGAAAATCATCAAATTTGAAAAATAATCTTCAATTGAAAAATAAGTTTATCGGTTTTGAAGAAAAAACTCATGAGTCTGAAAAAAGTTCATCAATTCTTGGAAAAAAAAAGGAACATTGAAAAAGGAAAAACAGTAATAGTAAAAAAATAAGAAAATACTAAAAAAGAAGTAATAAATCACATCACGTGAAGTGTCCGAGGTGGTTTCCGCAGCATGGAGGAGGGGGTGTGCACCCATTTGCGAAATGCGCTTTAATGGGCGCTTAAGGCGCGGAACAGGATTCGCCTTGTTAAAGGGTAAAGACAGTGGGACGCATAGGGCACTACACTGGGGCGGTTATGTCTTGCTCGGCGCAGGGAGCAGTTATTGGGCTAGCCCAGTAGCCACCGCATCATGCCGTGATCTTTTTGCATTTTCATTCACATTCTTGTTTTTGTTTTCGTGTTATTTACTTTCGGGAATATTTTATATATTTATAAAAAAAATCCATATACACATTACAAAAAACCTTTTACATAAATTTCATTAAATACTAGGCTTGTATTTGAAAAATGTTATAAGTGTATCGACAATTTTTTTTGATCTATAACATAAAATTAATATGAGAAGCAAAAAAGTAGAAATTGTTAATCATGGTCTGACAAATATTTTTCCTATGTATACAATATTAATGCAAAGAAAATTGCACGTTACATTTGCTGGAAATATTTTTTTATTTCACAAAAATGTTCTTAACATACAAAAAAGTATATCAAATATTTTGGAAAAATTGTAATTCCACTAGAAAATTGTAGATCATACTGATGCAAATATATTTGCGTTTCAAAAGAATTTATATATAAAATATAAAAATATTGAAAAGAATTTATTTTGTCCATTAAATCTGTATGGAAAATTTTAAGAAATATTCATGTGTCTGCAATTATATGTCCTTGAAAATTTTAAAAATGTTTAGACAATGTAATAAAGTGTTCGTGTAGTTTGACAAAGAATATTATCATTCAGAAAACATACAACGTGTGTTTGGAAAACAATGTTACCATGTATCAAAAAAATGTTCAACACATGTATTAAAAAAATGTACATCAAACATATTTGGAAAATGTACAACATGTGTTGGAAAAAATTTTAATGTGTGCTCTAAAAATGTACATTTTGTACCAAGAAAAAGTAGACATGTATTGAAAATAAATAACACAATAAAAAGCCGACAATGAAACAAAACGGGCCAAAGAAAACGAAGAAAAAAATAAAACAAAAAAGCAAAATGTAAAAGCGAAGAAGGAAAACACAAAAAATAATGAAAAAAGAAAGAAAAAAGTAAATAAAATCTATTTAAAACAAAGGAAAAGGAAAACAAAAAAACAAAAAGGCTTTTGTTTTCCAAAATACGCTCCAGCAAACAGAGCGACAGCTATGAGCGGCAGTGATAAAAACAAATTAAAAAATTGTTCATGTTTTCAAAAATTGTTCGGGAATTTCAGAAAAAAAATCTTATTTTGCAAAATATGTTTCAATATTGTTTTTCCAAATTTTCAGAACTGTTCATGTTTTAGAAAATTGTTGACAAAAAAATTGTTCATATTTCATTTTTTCAGAAGTTTCTAAATATGTTCACAACTTTCAAAAAATCGAGTTTTCCAATTCTGTTCATGAATTTCTGAATACGTTCACGTTTTCAAATTTTGTTTTGGAATTTTAAAAAACGTTCATGTTTTAAAAAAATTATTCATGATTTTAAAAATATTCATAGTTTTTCTGAAAAACTGTTCGCAAGTATGGAAAGTGTTTGGTTTTGAAAAGTTTCCTTTTCCAAATTTAGTTCAGGAGGTTTAAAAAATTTGTTCAGAAGTTCAAAAAAATTCTTGTCTTTCTAATTTTGTTCATAAATTTTAAAAAACTCTAATTTGAAAAAATCATCTTTTTAACTTCGTTCAGGGTTTCAAAATTCTTCAAATGTTTAGAAATATTCCTGGTTTTTCAAAAAAAACACAAATTCAAAAAATGTTCTCTTTTCAAAAAAAATCTTAGAAGTTCAATATGTGTTCCATTTTTCCTGAGACGTTCATTTTTAAAAAAAGTTATGTTTACAAATTTGTTCATGAATGTCCCCTTTTTTCCTAAATTTGCTCAAGATTGAATTTTTTTTACTCTTGCATATAGTGTTAACGTTTTCAAATAATTTTCCAATTTGTAAAATTCGTTCATAAATTTTAAATGTTTTTTAGTAAGTATTCACTTTTGAAATAAAAATACATTCAAAACTCCAAATAATATTCAGATCTGTCGCTGCTCACAGCCGTTAAAATCCACGCTTCAATTAATAGAGATTCAAATAGTGTATTCCAGTGGTTAAGAACCATTGCATACTACCACGAGGTGCCGAGTTTGAATCCTCTCGTGTCCATTTGTTTTAGGAATTTTATGGGGTTGGGCTACTTAAAGAGTTGCGCTACATATTATTTTCGCTGATTTTTTTTTTTTTTTGCTTTGCGGGGTTGGTTACCTGTGCCGCCCGTTAGTTCGACGCCTGTGTGAACCCCCGCCAGTTTGCCGCATAATGCGGCACATAGGAGGTCCGTTCAAACCACATTGCCTCGGTTCCCTTGTCAACGGATTCTTTTTTAGTGCCAGTATAATCCATCTTTATTTCTATCATACTCTGCAAAAATAAATATCTAGAGAAATACATCTTTTGTATTATCATAAGCAAGATATATAAAGAAAAACAATATTTTTTATGCGTCTCTTCTAATTGTCAAACTAAATGAGTATTCAGTTCGGTCCATCATAGTGACTTAGTTTTTATCTTTGATCTACACAAGTGACATATAAACATATACTAAAATTTAAACATTAAAATAAGATCATATCCATTATATATTGATTGGTCAGCTGCTAGACTCGAGCTTGGACCATTTTTAGTTAGTGTGAATGGCACCGTAGTTTTAGTAGAGTGAGTCGCATCTAGGCTCACCTGTAAATCAATTTTTGGTGACTATTCTTTAGAAATGACTTGTTAGAGATGCATATATTTTTCACTACATAAAAAAGTATGTGACATCTCTCTTATAGCAAACAACTGATTTTCCCTAACTCTCGAGTTCTAAAAAAACTGATTTTCCCTAAAAAAGGCGAACAACCCCTCTCCCTCTCTCTCTCATCCACTTTCAGTAAAGCCACCATCAACTTGACTTAGGTCGTTTATGCATATGCAGTCTCTATCACAAGCTATCACATTCGGTATTCCCTGAAAATAAGCTCTTTATTAGCTCGCACCCTCTCTCTCTCTCTCATGTTGCACATGGTCTCCCTCTCACCAACGAGGCAAATTCAGGTGGCGACACACTTGCATGCTAAAGGATGGGCGACAGAGATTTTTTTTCTTTAGATGGGCGAGGAGTTGATTTTAAGGCTAGCCATAGTGAAAGTAAGTTAGCTTATAACATAACACATTCCTTTGGCATGTTTGCTTATGTGTAAGTGGTTAATGAGAAAAGAGGTGCTTGTGGTAACATAATATGTTACCGTAACAGGGAAAATGAGTCTACGTGGAAATAAATGAAGTCTTGCATGGTATCACACATATGTTACTACCCGGTGAGCTTGACAAGACTTCCTCGGGGGCAAAATACAATATTTGGATGTTTGAGGGGGAAAACACTAGAATTTCTTCAACTTAAGCTCCCGGTTTTTTTTCCTTCTCGATTATGGCTAAAGCTGGGGGCGGGGGCATCGGCCCCCTTGAACTCTACTAAGCTCTGCTAGTGTTACTACCCACTATGAAGATAGTAACATATGCATGTGGATCCCACAACCTTTCCCTAGGGTCCACTATGGATTTAGGTGAAGTACTTTTCCATGTTGGATATAACATACAGATGAAAATATTTCCCTGGGTAAAGAACTTTCCCACAGCTTGCTAGATGTACCCTTCGTGAAGGGGCCTTTCTCTATACTAAACCTACCCATCTAGGGTTACCTAGGGCAAGCACAAGTAAAGTATTTCCTTGTAGTTTTTCCTATTTCACTTAGGGTATATGGCTCTAGGAAAAATCATAATTTCTAGTAGTGTAGAGAAAGTAGATTGTGGGAATAAATGTGAAAATGAATAATAAATTACCAACTATAAGGAATAAGATGTATATCTGATCGACTCGTTGTACCCGTAAAGACAATCTTATTATAAGCAAGCATAGAGGTAGTTGACAAAAAGGCTGAGGAACATGACCATTCAGGAAAGGACTTTCGTGCCAAATTAAAGTTTACCCTCGTAGAAAGACTGTGGAAAATCCACCTCGTACGGCGTGGCATAGAGTGATCCTCTGAACATCCGTAGCTCCAGCATTGAGATGAATGGTTGGCTCGTCGCCGCGTCTGAGAGACATACGCTGAGCTTCGACGTCTGCATAAACAGAACAGCCTCCTCCACCTCAATCAATCGCGGGCATCGATCACAATTGTGGACCACCGCCTAGCTCTGAGCGAAATCCTAAACTTGGGGTAGGTCAGGCTCTCGTTGAAGATGCCATAAAGAGAAAAGTCCCCCTCACTAGGTAGCGTGCCATCTCCCTAACATCGATGTTGTAGAAGTACTTCATGTTGTCTACAGGGAAGTACCGCAGACTCCTGTATTGCTTCTGAAACTACTAGGTCTGGGGAGACAGGGTTGTCATCTAACCACTAAAGATGAATCTGGAATCAAAGGTCCAATGAATTCCAATTTCATCAGTGTAATCGCCGGTCTTCCAACCACAGTCTAGGCTAAGGAAACCTGCAACATAGAAAGGACAACATTTTTTACTTTTCTATGATTTACATGTACTACAAGCTCCCGCATGCAGGACACATGGGGTTGAAATTGAAACAACTCACTAATGGCGGAGCTTAGTGTAGTCAGGGGAGGGGGGCTTTCCCCCCCTCCCCCGGCCTTACAATTTTGTGAATGAAAAGTAGAGGGTTTACTTGGAAGGAAAATTAGCATCTTCCCCCTCAAATGTTTATAGTTTTATGTTTCGCCCCCAGGAATTCTAGTGTAGCTCCGCCGACATCTCCTTCTCGTTGGGGGCTTGGACGCAAAGATTTTTGAAAGAGAAGGAGAACGTCCAGCGGTATGCATGTGAGACGGGAGATACCGACCAGTTGGTCAGATAGTAATTGTGCACAACTTCTTTGTTTCTCATTTTGGTGTAATTCGGCACCATCAATGTTGATGGACAGAGACAAGGAAGATAGATAGATTTAGCATGACATATATATGGGGCCATCGATATTGAGAGCTTCGGATGGGTCAATAACATTGCATGCAAACTAAAGATGAACAAAGAAGGCATGTGTTGGTTTCCCTAATCTAGTTGACAAGGACCGAAAGGGGGATTGCTCTTTGAGGCCTTTCTGATCAGACGGTCTTATGCTATCTACCATGCATGGCCACTTAATTTCGATCTCATCCTCCATTGCTTTTCATTGTCAGACGGGTATGACCTGTGGATGGTTTGTGTTTGCTTCGTGGTCTCGTTTTGCTATATATAAATGGTGCTCCATATAAGATGTGTTCTTGTCATGTGGAACTCGATTGGAGTAGAACATGCATGCATGCTTTTTGAACGTGGTATATATGGCTCTCCTCTCTACATCACCCATGAAAAAGATCGAGTTGGGTCCTGTGAAACCACCCACGACCGGCATCATCTACCTTAAAACGACAAAATGGGTTTGTGTACTCACGGGGTTGAGCTATAGGTGGAGGCTTAAGCATTTGTCTTTTGCCATCTATGGTACGGGAGTCATTCTAGGCTTCGCCATTTTGCATCTATGGTAGCTATTCCATGCTAAGGCTACATGCTCTATCGTCTACACCAACCAATATAGCGACGGTCTTGTCCCATTCTTTGTAGAACTTAAAGCGCCCACATATTGCTAGATAGACCGGTGAGCATCTTCTACTCTATATTTAATGTTCCCATTTTTACTCACCTCGTACGCTTGTCACCACATCAAAAACTAACACGAAAATCACAAATGCAACAAGTTGCCGATCACAATTCATAGCATGCACCTCAAGCAACTTGATCAAGATCGATGCATCTAGATGACATGAGATGTACATGCAGCTCACGATGGTGGGGAAAGGTGGGGTGACTATTGCTCCTTGAATCTCTTACGATATTACTAAACTATAGGACTAGCTAGTCAGATGCACTGTACAAGAATTGAGAATTTGATCGTCACATGTGGAAGAGAAAAAGAGGGAGACCGCGCTGCTTTTTTGTTCTAGTCGTGTTCCGGTCTTTCCTTATTGTAAGACATCCGCAAGGACCAATTCGATTTATGTCGGATGAACTCAAGATGCTGAATAAAATAGTAGAGATCTGTCTGATCTATATATTTGACCTACCTTAATTTACTCTTGCTCGAAAAAAGCAAATGTGTGAATGGGTCCTTCAAATATAATAACCATCCCATTTGTATAATTGACCTATCTTGATCTTATGATTTACGTTACTCTTGCTGGAAAAAAAACCAAGGTGTGAACGGTTCCATCGAGTCATCATTCTCTGTCTGAAACTAACAAGCTTGGTGCAAGGCATGTCTCAAACATTGACTAATCAAAATTCATAGGAATAAAATTGGTACACTATTATTCTTCCTAAAAAATACAAGCAAAAAAAATTACATTGTATCCAGTGAACGTTTACCTAGTGTATGCACACTCATAATGACACGTTACTCCTAACTCTTTAGATGCCTAATAATACATGGTACTACAAACATGTTTACAATACAATAGAAGGTTCCTGCAACATTGTTTCAAGATTTTTTTTTCTCGGGTGGTATCTTTGAACGGAAAAAATACATAAGTGGTCGTCCTAATCAAATGAATTATGTTGGCCATCTTAGATAGTTATTTCACTCTTTCATAGATCAAGATATCCTCACCTGAAAGAAGTCATTAAACATAATCTCAATCCTTGTCTAAGAAACAATTCCCAATATGTAGTAAAAACACATGGAAATATAAGGAAATCAATTAACAATGAGTTGCAATAGTAGGTGGATAAATAAATGTGATAGAGTTACTCAAATTAAATGTAATACATAGACGCCAATACAAAATCTTTGTTCAAAATATCACATAAGCACTAAAACATAGATTGACCAACTTTGGCATGGCAACTTGCAGGGGGGGGGTTGTGTAATATTAATAAAACATTAATCTTGTGAACGTAACCTAGGAATTAGTCTTCCAAATACTGTCCACCAATAAAGATCTCTTATAGCCCCTCAATGAACATCGCCACTATATCTACTCCGTCTGCGATTCTCATATGGCGAACAAGAACATGATTTATCTCTTTGACCCGACCTTGGAGATTTAATTGACATTGTACAAATTACACAAAATGTTGCATATATTCATCTATATATGTTGCTGGGCCAATAGGTAACAGAAATACCATTTGTGAAGAAGAAAAACAGACTGCTTGGAGAGGAGATGAAAGGATTAGAAGAATTTATTCAAACTGTTGTTTCGAATGAAGAGAAAGTAGCATAGGATTTGCTCTTTTTCTCGAACATGAGAAGTACTCGAATAAAACTACTTGGTAGTAAAACCTCTAGAGGAGAAAAATCATGACAAGGTCAACCCTTCCATAGTGCTTTTGAATATCAGTAAATGAGTATTTGAAACAATAGCGAACTAAAAGACAAGGGTCAATATCATGGCAATGCCTTATCATAAAATCATGAGGAGAACTGGTGATACTAGAAAAGGATAAGAATAGCTACTTGCCAAAAATATCTTGCATGAATATGTAATCCTAATACTTTTGAGAAAAAGCATGAAGAAAATTAGACAGTACATGAACCATGATCACCGGTTGAATATTTCCAGTTAATTTCTTGGTACACTCAATGGTTCAACACTTGAATCTATAATAGAAGAATCACCAATAGAGGATCTTATTGATCATAATGTATTATTGTGCGTTTATATCTGTCCTTGTCTATAATATCTTTGAATATCTACAGAAGTTGGTAGAGTGTTGTAGTGTGTATCATGACAAAGTTTTAGACTACAAAACTACCTAATTTAGGTGTGACTAAATAGAGAGTGCTAATGTGTATGAAGTATAAACAAGTAGTCTTTCCTTATATAGCCCAACACTCGTGTGTGTTGGCGATGTGCTATTTTTAATACAATTTACCATGTTTTAATTGAGTAGACAACTATGTGTGATTTGTATTTGGTATCAAAATCATATCATTGGTAACATGCATGAAACATATAGAATTCATACTGTGTAAAATGTAATATTGTTCTTTTTTTACATTAATTTTATTTACAAAATACTAGTATGGCATATCTAAATTGTGTACCCAACTTACTAATATATGCAGCTTGCCTCGTCGACGAACATTTGCATATTGACATGATAATTTAAAAAATCATGTATCGAGCCAAAAATTGTAGATGTATAATTATGTAGTTATAAATTGCACTCCCAAGCACGTGCTCCCAGGAGGTAAAAGAATGGCTTGTATGATTACCGAAAAATCACAAAGGCCTATGTGTGTTTCATGACATGTTGGAAAGTTCAATCGCGCACCAAAAGTGAAGGAGAGTTAAGACCAACATATAAGAAACTCGCTTCCACATCCTATTGGAGCAGGAGAAGAGGAGTGATGCATGTGTCATCCTCATCCATCGTGTGCGCATCATATTTCGTGAACGAGCCGAGCTCAAACCAATGACATATGTGCACCTTAATTTTGCCGATTTAAGACAAATACTTGATTTACAATTAGCATATTCCTATCCGATCACCTAAATATTCAATGCGTTGACAATCTTAGCCGTCACATGACCAGATCACATCTAATTTGCATCCTTGTGCATTTACCACTGTTGTTCCTCTTACTGTTGATGATTCTAGCTACTTCTTACCGACAACTGTGTGCACGACTATTCCGAAAGCGTGCTTTCAAAAAAAATAGCGAACAAGTCATCGCTGTCAATGGACAGGGTGACCGTTGAGGGGAGGGGGTTCTCGCCCCCCTTGTTTTCCATTGACCGTTGGGGGGGGGGAGGTGTTGACCGTGGTCTTGGGAAACAACCAACTTGGAACGTGGCGCAGGCAATTGGGTTTAACTTAGAGTTACTACCAGACTCTCAATTCGGGTATCAACCAAATTGATGGCTTCCTAAAATTGGATGTAGCTAGCGGGGTGTCATGTCAATCTGCCTCTGGCTGTTCATGTATATAATGTGCCAATAACCGGCCTACGACAAGCAGAAGATGACGTGTGGGTCCACTAGTGCAAACCCTGCAGGGATAAATTGTTTTGAATTCCTCTGTCCACGGTTATGGATGACTTATCTCACTTCATATAACAACTTTAACGATAATAAATAAAACTTATCAACAATGTGAGAGACTTGTTGGTTCTTCCTCATGGGAGACGTGAGGGGAAGACATGTAGTAGTGCTATGTTTGCGGTAGGTAGGTGAATATTAGTTGTGATACTATCCTTTACTAGTATGCACTCTCTCATCTTATCTCTAATAAATGCAAGTTGTAGTGTGTCTTTATAGAATTCTTCTTGCATGTGCCACTAAACCACTTACCCCTTCCTTTGAAGCCTATTGTGTATTATAGCTTAGGTATGTGTCAGTCTTGCAAGTACAATTGAGTACTTCACTTTCTTAATTTACTCTTTTTCCTTGGATGGTCGTCATCTAGCCAGCATGACTAACGATGCAGGTTTGTTGATGGACGACCTTAGCTGGCTATCCCACAGATCATGGTCTGGGTAGGGATATGGATGTCCTTTGCTTTTGTTTAAGCCTTCTTAAGGCATTTTATATTCTTACCTGTCTATGGTATATTCGCTTCTGTCATATGAGTTGTATCTTGGTCTAAAGACCCTTGTTGTATCAATTCATTAAATTTGACTCTCCGGAGTTTTGTATACATACATATTATTGTTGTTATTACATATTATTTTGTTATCAGTGATGTGATGTTGATCGTTCCACTACATGGCATGCACGTTTTGACGTGTTCATTGTGTGAAGGTGGCGTCTTAGGATCCTTATTATGCGGAAGCTAGCGGAAAGTGCTAAAGCTTCATAGTGTCGATCCTGGGTGCAATAAAGAACACTAGAACGAAATGCAAATTCAGCATCTCCTAGATAGAAGTTACCATTGGGGATATTTATCCCATCAGATCGAGACATGTTGTCAGCAAGAATGTTAGCATCATAGAGTGATCCTTCCTATCCAGCTAACACATACATGAACTTCAGGCCCAAATCAGCTGCATCAAGCATATTCTGGCTTGTGTAGTGCTTTTTACCCCTGTAAGGTACACCCTTTGACCTCAACACTCTAGCGGTCAGATGAGTACCATCTATTGACCCAATAAAATCTTGTGGTGCCATGAAGAAACAATCATGGCCCGCTCACAACAATACAAGGCATATCATGTCATGAACTAATAGTACTACTCGCCTTGAAATATGGATACTATTTAGGGCTCATACGAAAATTGGAAGGAGTTTGCCAGTTGGTGACTTGATCATCTCTCCTTCGAGTTCTCTAATCGTAAACAAGACTTGCTTGAAATACCTAGAAATTGCCTAACTGGATCTCTAAATGAGGTGTGAATCACTCTGAACCTCTGGTTATGACCCGAGACGTGAAGGAACATTGCTACTTGCTATTTCACGGAGGTGTTGATGCTATCTTATAGCAACCCCTGTCCATAAATGTGGCCACAAGCTTGGCAAAAGGTTCTCATCATATTCAAAGCGTTTTCATAGCCTCTAAAACCATTGTTGTTGTAGATGTAGTTTAGATTCAACATCCTCTACCTATCTAACGACCAAATAGTTGATGTTGGTTGTATGCTGCTTACTGCCATTGGCGCCAACGACTATCCCATGCCAGAAACGAGGCGGGCGAGATGGAGGATATGGAGACGAATGGGACAAGCGCTCATGGAGGGGAGGAGCAGGACATATATTTAAGTCGTCACAACCGCTTCCGTAGATCTAAGTCACCGCCGCCATCAATGCTGATAACTGAGGATGTATTTGTCCTGCCACTGGAGGGGAGCAAGTAAAAAGGGGGAAGGGTGAGGCTCGATTTTTGCCATCCCGCACCGGTTGATTTTTGTCTCCCATAATCTCCATGTCGATTCCCCCCTGCAGTGTCGCGTACAACATCCCCCCTCTTGCGCTCGATTCCTGTTGTCACTCTGGAAACAACCGATTTGAGCATTACCAACAAGCCTGGCTCTGGACTGCTTTAAGTTTCATGCGCGTGCGAGCCGATACCTCGTGCACACAACCAAATAGGTTTTTCTCTCATTTAGGGTGCTGCAGGCACGAATTTGATAATGTGACCATGTCTCAGTCCATCGATAAGCAGAGAAACTAACTCGTATTTTGTAAAAAAAAAAACTAGAAATCGCAGCCTTTTTTTGATTGGTAATGAAACATACATGTGCAATGATATCCAATAGAAACATGACCGTGTAGGAGCAAGAAAGACAATCGAACGAGGAACGACCAGATGAATATTACACGATCTCGAGCGTAAGTTAGAGTACATAAACATGAGCACGTTTCCAGTTGAAAATGTTTCAAACAGGACATGCCCTATAAAGTACACTTGAATAGTGAGGACCGGGCGTCGACCCGTTGGCTGGGCAGCTGGGGTAGCTGCCAGCCCATCCGAATTCAAGCCCTGGCTTTGACGCGTGGTGCTCGCGAAGTTTCTCCTATTAAAAAAATGCCAACAGGGGTTAGCCCTTGTGTTGGTCTCATTTTTGAGGACGGGGCATCGATCCGTTGGCTGGGCAGCTGGGGTTGCTGCAGCCCACCCGAGTTCGAGTCCCGGCTCGAACGCGCGGTGCTCGTGGAGTTTCTCCTATAAAAAAATGCCAACGAGGGTTAACCCTTGGGTTGGTTTCATTTTTTTAATAGTTGAATGGATCGATGCTACTGCAAAGACGCTTTCCAACGTACTAGCCATATGTTGTCCTGCGAGAGGGAGACTTCAGACGGAGAACGAGTATAAAGAGTGATAATATGCCTTAGTGGACAGGCTCTAGGGAGGCCGTTTATTAAAACGGTATTTTTGGTAGCTCAAAACAATCTAAAATTAATGTTATGTGCGTATAAATATGTGATGAACGTGTGTACGACTTTTGAGAAGTATATATATTTATACACGATGTACACAAAACGACAAATGGATGAACCAGAATAAAGTTGTATTTGTTGTTTTGGGCCGGACTTTTGTCTTTTTGTGTAGCCTACAGTTCATTTTATTATTTTATAAAAAATTATGTAAACTTTGCCTAGCCTCCTTCGGCAAAGCTAGCTTTGCCTAGCGAGGTAAACCGGCAAGGGATCCAAACGCACCCTAAATTCCTGAGGATTCTGCTAGTACTTTTTAAGTGAAGCTCTTCACACCCCGAACTCCTCCGCGTCGCCTCTCTCTGGCGGCACGGGGGATCCCCTCTGCCGCCGCCTCCTTCCCACCTCCCTCCAGCCCCTCACCTCGCCGCCGCCTGAGGAGGCCGCCGGCAAAGCCCGGTTAGTCTCCAGGGAGGGCGGCGGCGGGGCATCTCTCCACAAGGTGCAAGGGCGCATCTGGTGTGGCGGCCTTGGGCGGGCGGGCGAGCGTGGCTCCGGCGCGGGCGTGCGAGCGTGGCTCCGGCGCGGGCTGGCGAAGTTCCGGCGCGGGCTGACGAGGCTCCGGTGGTCCGAGCGAAGGGGCGGCGCGTCGGTTGGCTCGTGGGGGCCTCAAGCAGCGCGGGATCTGGCATTCAGGGACGCCGTCAAGGGGTTCGTCGATCTGACGACGACAGGAGCGTCGTGGTCACTCGAGGCCGCGACGGAGGCGCCAGAGCGTGGTGCACGCAGATCTACAGAGGCTGCCGCGCGGATCGTGCGATGTGGCAAGGGGCGGCGCTTCGCGGCGCAGGTGTGGCGAGGTCGCGCAGTGCGCGTTGGCGGCGGCGCGGTTTCAGGCGCTCTGGCAGGGGCGCCGGCGAGGCGCGGTGCGGATGCGACAGGCGCGCATTTTGGGCTGGCGGCTAGGGGCGGACTCCGTCGGCCTCTCTGCATCAGGTCCGGCCTGGTGGCGGCTCTAGGCAGCGACCTGCAGACGAGGTATCTCTTCCTGATGTGGTGAAGAGGCTGCGGTTTTTGGCTGCCAAGGTGGAGGACGTGTGGAGATGCAGCGAGGGAAGGTGGGCTGCCGGTTTGGCTGTCGACCGGAGGATCACGAGGGCTGGGTGAAAACCCGTCTCTGGCCATGGCCGGAGCCTGTGACGGTGGCGTCTGTGGACGTCGTAACCTTCTTGAAGGCATCGTCAGGATGCTCTCTCTTCCTCTGCGAGGGACAACTCCGGGGGAAACCCCAGACCCGGAGGGTCAGTCGTTGGCGGCGTGTTGGCGGCGTTTCCCTCTCGAGGGCATCGATTTTGGAGTTCAATCCGGTCAGAGGGACCAGCTGGTGTGTTGAGGTTGGTGGTATGCTTTGGTGTGGCATCGAGGCTTCTGTGGCAACGACGACAGGGCAAGTGAAGTCGGAGACATTGCAGTGGTAGTCGGCTCTTCTTCGGCGTGTTCGTGGGATTACCTCGGTTTGGTTGTTGCGGTGAAGTCGGAGCTGCGGCGACGGGGTCCCTGTGGCAACGATGACAGGCAGCACGTGGTCCGTTCGATGGTCTTCCACGACGCCAGTCTTGCATAGTTCTCCTTTGGATCTTTGCTTCAGAGTCGGAGCTGCGTAGCCCTCGATGCGGGTGGTTGAGTTCTGGCATGGATCTGCATGTTTTCCTACACAGCCTCTACGGTGAGTGTTGGTTCGACGTTCGTCCACGGAGAAGTCGGAGTCGCTTGCTCGGGGATTAGGGATGGCGATGACGCCTGTTTGGGGAGAAGTGATGACGATGACGATTGTGTGCTAGCTTGACGAGGCACTCTTGTAAAGGTGTGCGTGGGATATCTTGGTGTGCCGCTCAGCGGTTTGTGACGGTTTTCGTCCGGTTTTCCGTTGATTAACTGGGCAATTCTCTTCTGCTTAATTAATGGATGAGGCAAATATTTTGCCTCCGTTTCGAAAAAAAAAGTGAAGCTCTTGTTCATAGCCTTAAGTGCCCGAACAGGTCACCACGCTCACTTGTACCGCCTGTGGGCTGGCCCAAGCATGCGAGCGCAGTTCGTTCAGGAAGAAAATTAGAGCGGTCTCGTTCCATCGCACTTGACCGTTCCGGTTGACCAGCTGAGCCATGAACTGTTGAATTTTATAATAATACAAAAAAAGTGAACATTTTGAAAAAGTTCATGAATTAAAAAATGTTCACAAACTTTAAAAAGTTCACGAATTTGAAAAACATTCATTGACTTTATGAAAAATTCATCAAGTTTGAAAAAAAACTTCATAATATTATAAAAAGTTCATCAGTTTTTCTAAAAAGTTCACAAATTTAAATAAAATCATGAAAATTTAAAACTTTATCTATTTCGAAAAAAGTTCATCATTTCTTAAAAAGAAAATCATCAAACTTGAAAAATCTTCAATTTAAAATAAGTTTATCGGTTTTGAAGAAAAAGCTCATGAGTCTGAAAAAAGTTCATCAATTCTTGGAAAAAGTTCATGCATTTTGGAAAAAAGAAAAAAGAAAGGAACAGTGAAAAAGGAAAAACAGTAAAAATAAAAAACAAAGAAAAAATAATAAGAAAGTGCTTAAAAAGAAGTAATAAATCACATCATGTGAAGTGTCCGAGGTGGTTACTTCACCTCGGACATTTTGAAAATAAAAACTATAAAATGGTAGTTTTGTTTTCTGCAACATAGGAAGACGGTGCATGTTCAATCTGACTACGAAATGACCTAAAGCTAAAACTTCTGTACAACATTTAGTATTCAGCCAACACGCTGAAACTTCCGTTGTCCAGTAAAAAAATAAGCCGTCATTTGCTTGATTGCACCTTGCAGTTTCACTCAGTTGCTTCCCGTTGCCATTTTGATGGGCAAGATGGCAAGTTGAAGTTGCCAAAGTAGACTCTGTTTGTTTTGTTTTTGCAAGTCTAGTGTAAAGTTGGGCCAAGTGCCTTGACATTAAATTTCCTGAGGTTTCTGCTACTTTTTTAAGGGGAGCTCCTGTTCGAAGCCTTAAATGCTCGAACAGGTCATGGCGCTCACTTGCACCAACCGTGGGTGGGCCCAAGCATGCGAGCTATCGACAGTTCGTTCACGAGGAAAATTAGACCAGTCTCGTTCGATCGCATTTCACCGTTCCCGGTTGACTAGCTGAATGGTGAACTATTGAATTTTAGAATAATATAAAAAGTTGAAAATTTTGAAAAAATTTGTGATCTAAAAAATATTCACAGATCTTGAAAAAGTGTTCACAAACTTAAAAAAGTTCACGAATTTGATAAACGTCCATTGACTTTATGAAAACTTCATCAATTTTGAAAAAAACTTCATAATATTTTAAAAAGTTCATCAGTTTTTCTAAAAACGTTCAGAAATTTAAATAAAATCATGGACTTTGAAAACCTCATCAATTTCAAAAAAACTTCACCATTTCTTAAAAATAAAATCAGCAAATTTGAAAAATAATCTTCAATTGAAAAATAAGTTTATCGGTTTTGAAGAAAAAGCTCAATAGTCTGAAAAGAGTTCACCATTTTTTGGAAAAATAAAAGAAAAATGAACATTGAAAAAGGAAAAACAGTAATAGTAAAAAAACAAAGAAAAAAAATACTAAAAAAGAAGTAATAAATCACATACGTGAAGTGTCCGAGGTGGTTACCGCAGCGTGGAGGAGGGAGAGTGCGCCTGCGAAATGCACTTCAATGGGCGCTTAAGACGAGGAATAGGATTCGCCTTGTTAAAGGGTAAAGACAGTGGGACGCATAGGGCACTACACTGGGGCGCGGTTATGTCTTGCTCGGCGAGAGTCCTACCAGGGATCACCTGCAGGGAGCAGTTATTGGGTTAGCCCAGTAGCCACCGCGTCATGCCGTGATCTTTTTGCATTTTCATTCACATTCTTGTTTTTGTTTTCATGTTATTTACTTTTGAAAATATTTTATATATTTATAAAAAATTTCCATTTACACATTACACAAAATCATTTACATAAATTCAATCAAATACAAGGCTTGTATTTGAAAAATGTTTTAAGTGTATAGACAATTTATTTTAGCTATACGAAAAATTTATAATCAGAAGCAAAAAAGTAGAAATTGTTAATCATGTGTCTGAAAAATATTTATCCTATTTATAGAGAATTAATGCAAAGAAAAATGCATGTTAAATTTGCTGGAAATATTTTTTTGCTTCACAAAAATGTTCTTACCACACAAAAAATTATATCAAATATTTTGGAAAAATTTTAATTCCACTAAAATATTGGACATCATACTGATGGAAATATTTTTGTGTTTCAAAAGAATTATATAAAAAAATATAAAAATATGTTTTAATATTTTATTTTTTCCATTAAATATAAAAATATGTCCTTGAAAAGTTTAAAAATGTTTAGACAATGTAATAAAGTGTTCGTGCAGTTTGAAAAAGAATATTATCTTTCAGAAAACATACAACGTGTGTTTGGAAAACAATGTTACCCTGTATTAGAAAATGTTCGAAACAATTATTAAAAAAATGTACATCAAACAAATTTGGAAAACGTACAACATGTGTTGGAAAAAAGTTTCATGTGTGCTCTAAAAATGTACATTTTGTACCAAGAGAAAGTAGACATGTATTGAAAATAAATAAACACAATAAAAATCTGACAATGAAGCAAAACGGGCCGAAGAAAACAAAGCAAAACAAAAATAAAACAAAGAAATCAAAACGTAAAAGCGAAGACGGAAAACACAAAAAATAATGAAAAAATAAAGAAAAAATAAAGAAAATCTATGAAAAAACAAAGGAAAACGAAAACAAAAAACCAAAAAGGCTTTTGTTTTCCAAAAGACGCTCCAGCAAACCTAGCGACAGCTATGAGTAGCTGTGACAAAAAAAAATTCAAAAATTGATCGGGAATTTAAAAACAAATTCTTGTTTTGCAAAATATCTTTCAATATTATTTTTGAAAATTTTCAAAATTGTTCGTATTTTAGATAACTGTTGACGAAAAAATTGTTTATATTTCATTTTTTCAGTAGTTTCTAAAAATGTTTACAACTATCAAAAAATCGTATTTTCCAATTTTGTTCATGAATTTCCAAATAAGTTCAAGTTTTCAAATTTTGTTTTGGAATTTTAAAAAAGGTTCCTGTTTTTAAAACAACTGTTCATGCTTTTAAAAATATTTATAGTTTTTCTGAAAAATTGTTCACAAGGTTGGAAAGTGTTTAGTTTTGAAATGTTTCCTTTTCCAAATTTAGTTCGGGAGGTTTCAAAAAATTGTTCAGAAGTTCAAAAATGTTCTTTTCTTTACAATTTTGTTAATAAATTTTAAAAAAATTCTAATTTGAAAAAAACAATCTTTTTTTAAATTCATTCAGGGTTTCAAAATTCTTCAAAAGTTCAGAAATATTCCTGTTTTTTCAAAAAAATCACAAATTCAAAACATGTTCTTCACATTCAAAAACAGTTCCTCTTTTCCTAATTTTGTTCACAGTTTCAAAAATTGTTCTCTTTTCAAAAAAATTCTTAGAAGTCCAATAAGTGTTCCATTTTTCCTAAAACGTTCATTTAAAAAAAAGTTATGTTTACAAATTTGTTCATGAATGTCCCCTTTTTCTTAAATTTGCTCAAGATTGATTTTTTTTACTCTTCCATATAGTGTTAATGTTTTCAAATAATTTTCCAATTTGTAAAATTCGTTCATAAATTTGAAATGTTTTTGTTTCAGTAAGTATTCACTTTTGAAATAAAAATACATTCAAAACTCCAAATATTATTCAGATATGTCGCTGCTCACAGTCGTTAAAATCCACGTTGCAATTAGTAGACACTCAAATAGTGTATTCCAGTGGTTAAGTGTACTACCACGAGGTGCCGAGTTTGAATTCGCTTGTGTCCATTTGTTTTAGGAATTTTATGGTGTCAGGCTACTTAAATAGTTGCGCTGCATATTATTCTGAAAAGGTGTTCATCTCAGGTGGCTTTGTTCACGGGTTGAGGAGGAACGCGTCCTGATTTTGAACGGAACACAGTGCACATTATTTTTGCTGATTTTTTTTCGCTTGGCGGGGTTGGTTACCTGGGCCGGCCCGTTAGTTCGACGCCTGTGCGAACCCCCGCCAGTTTGCCGCATAATGCGGCACATAGGAGGTCCCTTCAAACCACATTGCCTCGGTTCCCTTGTCGACGGATTTTTTTTAGTGCCAGCACAATCCATCTTTATTTTTATCATACTCCGCAAAAATAAACATCTAGAGAAATACACCTTTTGTATTACCATAACAACATATATAAAGAAAAACAATATTTTTATGCGTCTCTTCTAATTGTCAAACTAAATGGGTATTCAGTTCGGTCCATCATAGTGACTTTATCTGTTGACATTTTCAAAGCATCTTCCAAAGCCATTAGTTTTTATCTTTGATCTACAAAAGTGACATATAAACATATACTAAAATTAAAACATTAAAATAAGATCATATCCATTATATATTGATTGGTCAACTGCTAGACTCGAGCATGTACCATTTTTAGTCAGTGTGAATGGCACCGTAGTTTTAGTAGAGTGAGTCGCATCTAGGCTCACCTGTAAATCAATTTTTGGTGATTATTCTTTAGAAATGACTTGTTAGGGATATAAAAAAGTATGTGACATCTCTCTCATAGCAAACAACTGATTTTCCCTAAAGAAAAGCAAACAACCCCTCTCCCTCTCTCTCTCTCTCTCTCATCCACTTCAGTAAAGCCACTGTCAACTTGACTTGGGTCGTTTATGCATATGCAGTCTCTATCACAAGCTATCCCATTCGGTATTCCCTGAAAATAAGCTCTCTCTTAGCTCGCACCCTCTCTCTCTCTCATGTTGCACATGGTCTCCCTCTCACCAACGAGGCAAATTCAGGTGGCGACACACTTGCATGCTAAAGGATGGCCGACAGAGAATTTTTTTTTTCTTTAGATGGGCGAGGAGTTGGTTTTAAGGCTGGCCATAGTGAAAGTAAGTTAGCTTATAACATAACACATTCCTTGGCATGTTTGCTCATGTGTAAGTGGTTAATGAGAAAAGAGGTGCTTGTGGTAACATAATATGCTACCGTAACAGGAAAAATAAGTCTACGTCAAATTAAATGAAGTCTTGCATGGTACCACACATATGTTACTACCCGGTAGTGGAGCTTGACAAGACTTCCTCGAGGGAAAAATACAATATTTGGATCTTTGAGGGGGGAAACACTAGAATTTCTTCAACTTAAGCTCCCGGTTATTTTTTTCCTTCCCGATTATGGCTAAAGCCGGGGGCGGGGGCATCGGCCCCGCTGAACCCAACTAAGCTCTGCCAGTGTTACTACCCACTATATGAAGATAGTAACATATGCATGTGGATCCCACAACCTTTCTCTAGGGTCCACTATGCATTTAGGTGAAGTACCTTTCCATGTTGGATATAACATACAGATGGAAATATTTCCCTGGGTAAAGAACTTTCCCCACAGGTTTCTAGATGTACCCTTCATGAAGGGGCCTTTCTCTATACTACACCTACCCATCTAGGGTTCTTTACCTAGGGCAAGCACAAGTAAAGTATTTCCTTGTAGTTTTTCCTATTTCACTTAGGGTATGTGGCTCTAGGAAAAACCATAATTTCTAGTAGTGTAGAGAAAGTAGATTGTGGGAACAAATGTGAAAATGAATAATAAATTACCAACTATAAGGAAGATGATGTATATCTGATTGACTCGTTGTATCCATAAAGACAATCTTATTAGAAGCAATCATAGAGGTAATTGAAAAAAAGGCTGAGGAACATGACCATTCAGGAAAGGACTTGTGTGCCAAATTAAAGTTTACCCTCATAAAAAGACCGTGGAAAATCCACCTCGTACGGCGTGGTATAGAGTGATCCTCTAAACATCTGCAACTCCAGTGTTAAGATGAATGGTCGGCCTGTCGCCGCGTCTGAGAGACATACGCTAAGCTTCGACGTCTGCGTAAACAGAACGGCCTCCTCCATCTCAATCAATCGCGGGCATCGATCACAATTGTGGACCACCGCCTAGCTTTGAGAGAAATCCTGAACTTGGGCTAGATCAGGCTCTCGTTGAAGATGCCATAGAGAAAAGTCCCTCTCACTAGGTCACGTTCCCTCTCCCTAACATCGATGTTGTAGTAGTACTTCATGTTGTCTACAGGGAAGTACCGCAGACTCCTGTATTGCTTCTGAAACTACTAGGTCTGGGGAGACAGGGTTGTCGTCTAACCACTAAAGATGAATCTGGAATCAAGGGTCCAATGAATTCTAATTTCATCTGTGTAATCTCGGTCCTCCAACCACAGTCTAGGCTAAGGAAACCTACAACATAGAAAGGATAACATTTTTTACCTTTCTATGATTTACATGTACTATAAGCTCCCGCATGCAGGACACATGGGGGTGAAATTGAAACAACTCACTAATGGCGGAGTTTAGTGTCGGGGGAGGGGGCTTTGCCCCCTAGCCTTACAATTTTGTGAATGAAAAGTAGAGGGTTTACGTGGAAGGAAAATTAGCATCTTCCCCCTCAAATGTTCACATTTTTATGTTTCGCCCCCACGAATTCTAGTGTAGCTCCGCCGACATCTCCTTCTCGTGGGGGGCTTGGACGCAAAGATTTTTGAAAGAGAAGGAGAACTTCCAGCGGTATGCATGTGAGACGGGAGTTACCGACCAGTTGGTCAGATAGTAATTGTGCACAACTTCTTTGTTTCTCATTTTGGTGTAATAATTCGGCACCATCAATGTTGATGGAGAGAGACAAGGAAGATAGATAGATATTGAGAGCTTCGGATGGGTCAATACCATTGCGTGCAAACTAAAGATGAACAAAGAAGGCATGCATTGGTTTCCCTAATCTAGTTGACAAGGATGAAAGGGGGATTGCTCTTTGAGGCCTTTGTGATCAGCCAGTCTTATGCTATCTACCATGCATGGCCACTTAATTTCCATCTCATCCTCCATTGCTTTTCATTGTTAGAAGGGTATGACCTGTGGGTGGTTTGTGTTTGCTTCGTGGTCTCGTTTTGCTGCATATGCATGGTCACTAGTGCAGAACCGGGCTATAGCACCGGTTCGTAAGGGCCTTTAGTGCTGGTTCTGTAACCGGCACTAAAGGGTGGGGACTAAAGCCCCCCCCCTTTAGTACCGTTTTGGCACGAACCGCCACTAAAGTGCCACCACGTGGCACGAGCCAGGGCCAGGTGCGGGGAGACCTTTAGTTTTGTGTTTGGGGGGTTTTGGTTTTATTTTTTATTTTTCCTTTAGTTTTGTGTTTTCAATTAGAGATTGTTTTTACATTATAATAAGTTGTTAAATCATAGGTGAAAGTAACGCAGATTAGTTTCAACTAGATGCATGCATGGATCCTAGCTAAGTGATGAAAGTATATATGCCATATCCATATTACTTTATCACTTATATTAGGTGAGCAAGTAATATGGATATGGCATATACTTGATCACTTAGCTAGCTAGGATCCATCCAATTGAAACTAATCTGTGGTTTCTTTCATAAATGATATAATAACTCATCATCATCATATTAATATAAAAACTATTGCATCGTATATATCATCACCAACAAGTTAACGGAATACTAGCTAGCTAAAAATCATTATAGTCGTCATTAGCACTATTTAACCATCATAGTCATTACCGCTATCTAATCACCACCAATATCAGCTTAAAGAAGAAACATTCACTTGTACCAGAAGGAAAGATATCACCGAGTTCAACATGATCACTCTTTGAGATTAAGTTCAGGACGAAGAACACGGACATGAGAGGACAAGTACTAAGAGCATGCTAATCACTCCTGCTGCTCTCTCTCTCTCTCACGTAAAATAGCATAGAACATGTATAGCTCTCCTGATTCATCATATTGGAGCATGCAGATGAACCTGTCTCCTAATCATGGGTTGCGCTTCTGATTGCTGCCCCCTAGTACTTCTTTGCGATCATGGACAATTTTGTTCCAGTCTTTCACTATTAAGCATTCCTCACTATTAGAAATCCTGAATGCACTAAAGTGCATTGTAGGATGTCTTGGCCGTAAGCTAACTATTCTCATGCGACCTTTAGTCTCGATCCATTGAGGCACAACATTCATCGGGAGTCCCTGTTGAAGAACATCGTATAGTAACATACTTAGCAATGAAGTTTAGCTTAAAAATAATGTATGCAAAAGATGCATTGAGGAAAAATAGTAAAAATCTTATCATCTTTCCTAAATAGATGTGACTGTAGTTCAATACGATCACTATTGGTCGCACGTTTTGAGTACTAAGATTTTCAAATTTAGGAAAATAATTTCTCTTGACAGCATCAAGATCCTCAAGCCATGAAATATAATGACTTATCTCCTAGCAGTTTAGTTCAGCCCCGGGACAGTGGACGGTCCTGTCTACCAAGCGATGGACATGTTTGCTTGAATGAAAATAAGATGTCAATAGAAATTAATTGTCAACTATTTTTGAAAAAACTATATTGAAGACATAAATATGGTTGAGAAACTCACATAATGATAGAACTGGAGGCATCTGCACATCGACCTAAATGTCTCTATTACCTTCAATATCATCTTCGAGACGAATATCAAAGATGATAAACATATCAGGCTCAAATGCATAAGCCTTGCATAGTGCTTGCCAAGTTTTACATTCAAAATGGGTGTACGTGTCTTGATTGTATAAATTGACGTTGAAGGTATAACCATGCTCGGTCTTCAAGTAAACACTCTTTACCTCCATAATTTTGTTAGGACTGAAACATATCTTATCCAAGACAAAAATTCTTGCATGGCAGGGGATACGCTAGTAGAATAGTGAAAATTTAAAATAATAAGTTGAAGCAAATGAAGCATATATAAGTCATGCTTAATTACGAAAAAAGACTTGTCATTGTGACTTACTGTATCCACTTCGAAGGTCTCATCCAGCTTGATGCTGAAGCGTCTATCATCAACTAGGAAATTTTTGTCGCACATGCCGCCTTGGTCTTCGCAGTCTTCGCACATAATGAAATCGTTTTCGTTGTCAGACGACATTTCCTATGTTCATAGGTGAAATATTAAACACTTATTAGTTATATTAATCCAACTAATTAAACTAGTTCTATTAATTCAACTAGCTAGTTTAACTAATTAATTCAACTAAGCACTTACTAAAAATATACCTAAATAAAGTAGCTTCTAATTCAACTAACTAGTTCAACTAATTCAACTAAACTAGTTTTATAAATTTTCTTACTAAAAATAAAGTAGCTAGTTCTATATACTAAAATTTTAATTAGATGATCAAATCTCATATACCTAAATTTAATATATATTAATTCATCTAGCATTAATATAAATTCATCTATAACTAAAAGTATAAAAAACTAACTCATCTAACATTATCTAATTCATATATAATCTAACATTTATATAATCTAACATTTTGACATTAAACATTTGTGTCTGTGTGTGTGTGTGTTTGTGTGTGTCTGTGTGTGTGCG